>NC_052621.1:11801176-12025084 GCF_016545825.1 Eucalyptus grandis
GTTAGGAGATCTCCAACTCAAGTGTTGGAAATTACTTATTCAATTTCATTAATTGCATGGAAACACCGTTATGAGTTAGGGCTACCTTAATGTGCCAAACATCTGAGCTTAACCAATTCATAAGGCTTCTGAGTGTTCCATGATCCTCTAAATAATCAACTCTATGTGCTCATGCTCCTCAAGTATTTAAATATATATATATATATATATATATATATTAACCCTCAATTTACAATTTGCTAGAAATTTGATTGTTGAAGAAGATGGAAGTAGTAAAAGATCCTTGATGCTTTGATGCTTGATGACGATCACTATTTTTAAGGTATTATTTGTCCCCACTATTGTTTCTTAGTTTAGTTTAGAACAAATAACCTCTAGGACATACACTAAAGTCGAAAGAAACAAATTCAGCAATTACTCGAATCTCTTGAAATTTCTTTCTTGAATGTGTTAATGTTTGTGTGTGTATGAAAAGAGAAAAGAAAAGAGTTCTGAAGAAGAAAAGTGTTTTTAACAGTTATGACTACTATAAATAATGTGTGAAGGGTGTTTATACCACCTCACCGGGAAAATCATTGGTGGGCTGCCTCAGAAGAAATTTGAATCCTCAGCATGTCGCAAGTGGACTTACACCCGCTTCCACGGCGGTGGTTCTTTTCGCGGGCCCTGTGGTTTGCCCGCCTAACCGTCGACGATACGGGCTTTGTCATAAAAATAACATAATAAATAATAATAATAATAATAATAATAATAATAATAATAATAATAATAATAATAATAATAATAATAATAATAATAATGTGTGAAGTGGTGTTTATTTATAGATAAATAATCAACACATCTTTTAGGAATAAGTACATTATCCTCAACCATCACCACTTTTTATGTCAATAGTCACTCCCTTTCATAACTATCAATAGCTCATTTTTAGGGACGAAAAGTCGCCTCTTTTCATAACCAAGAGTCAGTCCCAAGTATTGTTTTGACTAAAAGTCATGTATTCTTTTAACCAAGAAACACATATTTTATGATAATAAACTATTTCAACAATCCCCTACTTGGTTTGTTATCTACACTTAGTTACATAAATTCATACATACAAGAAGGTATCTATTAAGATTTGAACCTTCAATTAGTGTAAAATAATTCCATTAACGAAATCCGTGGTACATGAAACTTTGAACATGATCCACTTGTTAATCAAATTATCACACATATGAATTTATACACATTCGGTAAGAAATTTCCTATGCCTAAGCACTTTTATGGTCTTATGCTCCTCCCGCATTTATGAATATTTACAAAAGTTCATTTAACTTTTTGTTAGAAGCGGCACCACTTATGTTCATATAGGTGAAGTTCCTAAATTTGTTACCTTAGCATTACCTTGCTAAAACCTTGAACTTCATTAAGAGTGTTTTACTACACTCATCCTCCTAATTTCTCATAAGTACTAACCTTGTGCCCCAATACTCAATCACCGTCAAGTTACAATAGCTCGTTTTTTACCCATTTAACTTTAATAATTTCATCATAAATTATAAAGTTGGATTTCTACTATGTTTGATTATTATCAAATTATCTAAGACTCATTCCCTTGGCAGTATTGCTTATTAAACCTCTTGAGAGTCCCTTGGTGAATGGATCAACCAATTATCATTTGTCCGAACATAAATTACTGAAATAACTCCATCAATAATTAATTGTCGAACATACTCATGTTGCAAACTAATATGTCTAGATTTTCCATTGTATATTTTATTGTATGCCGTAAACATAGTAGCCTCACTATCACAATATGGCTACCATTGGTTGTGGGCCACAACTCTATATCCAGCAAATTTGCAGCCATTTAGCTCTTTACCAACCGCTAATAGTGATATAAATTCATATTCCATTGTTGAAAGGGCTATACATGTTTGTGTTGAGAAAACTCCTATTTGGTTTTGAAGATAACAAAACTTTCCTTATCTTATTTTTATTATGAGGAATATTAAACTTACATTGGAATGATGTCAAAGTCTTTTACACGTAAGTCTTTCTCACGATGAAGATACAGACTTAACCCAAGTCTAGAATGAAGACATAATCAGACTCAGGTTTATTGATTTTCCAACTATGATTCAGTTTGATCAAGACATATTTGGCTTTCTCGCAGATAATCTCACTTACATTTTCTAATTATGTTGATGAAATCAATCATGGATTGATGAAATCAATTTCAAAGACAAGTTCTTTTGGGAAGCATCTACTTATGGAAACTTAGATTCGATTGTATGGACAACCAAGATCATTGGAATTAAAATTCCAAAGTCTGAAATTACCAAATCACTTGTTCTTCATCGATTGCGCTTACAACCGCACTCAAAGAGAGAAAACACAAAGGAGTGACTTAGTGAAAGAGAAAGAAACTCTTCATTGAGTGATCGTACTCAAATCGTTGTAATTCTCTTTTGATTCCTTAGTGAAATCTAGCCAAAAGGCTGTCAAAGGTGGGGAGAGTGAACGTAGGCTTGATCTGCCGAGCCACTATAAATTATGTGTTCAATTTTTTCTTCCCTTAACTTCTTTAATTTGGTTGTTATGATATTTTTCTGTGTTCGATAAATTCCAAAATATCTTATTTGAGTTTGAATTGAACTCTAAAATCTAGTGCTAATCGACCTTGTTTGAGAAAATAACTTTTATTGCTTTTTATTTTCCAAATTTGTGTTTACCCCTATTCACCCCCTCTAGATGGTAATACTAGTGCTTTCGAGTTTGCTTCTTTGATACCCAAGAGACCGCACCATTTGCAAGTTTGAAAACCCATCTAGGATGTTGACTTGTTATCAATTATGCTAATTATCCAACTAGCATCTGAATATCCTTCTAGTATTGTTAGTCGTCTTTCATAAAATAGACCATAATGCATTGTTTTCTTTAAATAACCAAGAATTCTACTTATAGCATTCTAATGCATAGTACTAAGATTACTAGTAAATCTGGACAATTTACACAATAAAAGCTATATCTAGTCTAGTGCAATGCATAGCGACATTAGACTTCCAATTGCACTAGCATATTCTAATTGTGCTAAAGGTTGCCTAGTATTTTCCATCAATTTAATTGATACATCATATGGTACGTTTTACTCTTTAATTCCCAAATATTGGTATTTCTGAATGATTTTCTCAACATAGTGGCATTGACTTAAAGCATAACCCCCACTATGTTCGATCACTTTCATACCTAAAATTGTATTCACTTCTCCCAACTCTTTCATTTTAAACTAAGAAGATAGATACTTTCTAGTTTTCTACATATAAACAGATTATAACTCCTTACTTGGTAAATTTTGAGTAAATGCATTTATCAGCATTGTTATGCTTAAATCCATATGATAAAACTATTGAATCAAATTCTTCATGCCATTGTTTCGGTGCTTGCTTCAAACCATATTCTGATTTGTTTAACTTACAAACCTTATTCTCATTTCCAAATAGAACAAAACCTTCAGGTTGCTCCATATACACATCATCTTTTAATTTACCATTTAGAAAGCTATTTTAACATCCATTTGATGCACATGTAATTTATAAATTGATGCCGAGTCAATAAAACTTTAATGGATGTAATTGAGCAAACCGGTGCATATGTATCCAAGTAGTCAATTCATTTTCTACTCGTAACCCTTTGTTACTAACCTTGCTTTAAAGGTTTGTAGCGTACTCATTAGGGTTATACTTTCTTCTAAATATCCATTTGCATCTCGATTGGATTTGATCCATGGGGCAAGTCAACCGACATCCATGTATTTTTAGCAATAATTGAATCCATTTCATCATCAATGCTTCTTTCCAAAATGATACATATCTAGATGCCATTGCCCCACTAAACGTCCTTGGACATTAATCCAAGTAAAATAACATGGGTAATTTATTCACAACATTTTCTGTATCTCCTTCTACCAGAGAGTTATAAAATCGAAATCAAAATCTTTTGTTTTCTTCACTTTTGACTTATCCTTAGTTCACTTGAAGAATCAAATTTTTTTTTTTTTTTAATTGATGAAGAATTGCTCGTACCAATTGTTGCTTGTGAATATGCTGAGGTATCACTTGAATCTTTAAGAAACTTGTGTTCAAGAAATTCAACGTCTCTTGATTCCACAATAACATTAGATTCAACATCTAATAAGCAATAAGCTTTAAAATTTTCAGCATATCTAACAAGCATGCCTTTTTGATGCAATTGGTCCTAATTTTGTTCACTTAGGATCATGAATTCCTATAGTACGCAGGGCATCCCCATACTTTAAAGTATTAGATATTTAGTATCCTTCCTTTCCATAGTTTATATGGAGATATCTTAAATTTCTTTTGAAGAAATTTTGTTGTGAATATGACATGCAGTAAGAAGTGCTTCTCCCCATAAATTTATTGGCAATTTTGCTTGTAAAATCATGGAATTAATCATGTCCATCAAAATTCGATTCTTTCTTTCTACTAATTCATTTTGTTGTGGTGTATAAGGTGCACTTGCTTGATGCACAATACCATTTTCTTAACAAAATGCAGAAAAATCTAATGAGAAGTATTCTCCTCTGCGATCACTTCTCAAAATTTTGATTTTTGCATCCCTTTGATTTTCAACAACAGCCTAATATATCTTTGAACATATCAAAAGCTTAATCTTTTGATTTCATTAGGTAAACATAAGTATACCTAGAGTAATCATCAATAAATATAATAAAATAACGATTTCCTCCTCTAGTTAGTACACCATTTAATTCACAAATATCAAAATGCACAAGTTTAATGCACCGGTTTAAGTACTTTAGTATATCTTTGCACCTTTGAGAATGATTTTTAGCTATCTTAGTTTGTAAACATATTTTACAATCCTTCTTACCTGAATTATTACATGATATCATACCAATTTTATTCATAAATTTCAAAGTACTATATCCAACATGTGATAATCTATTATGTCACAAGAAAGATGACTTGAGCATATAAATAGAAATAGTATTCTTAATACTTAACTCGAACATTCCATTACAAGAGTACCCCTTCCCAACAAACATCTCATACTTTGACAGGATGAGCTTATCAGCCTCTCTAACACAGCCTTAATTCTATTCTTGCACAACAAATTTGCTTATACAAGATTCTTACGAATATCGAATATACAACACATTTATTAAAGTCAATTTCTTTCCAAAAGTGAATTGCAATTCAACTATGCTTGTCCTAGAACAACTGCAATATTATGATTTTCCATCAACACTTGTTGTTCCTTCTCCATTGTGTATAAGATGTGAATTGCTTTTTATCATTGCAGACATGCAGTTTCACCAAAGTCAAACCACCAATCCTTTGAATCATTCATAGTTCCCATGTTTAATTCAGTCACTATCCCAATTTGCAATTAAGAGACCATAAAACTTACTTGTTGATGTTTTTGCTCTACAATATTTGCTGTCATGTTAACCTTTGCTTCTTCCGATAGCGACACTCCTTCCTATAATGGCCTTTTTACCATAGTAAAAGCAAGACTTGTCCTTCTTGAAGTTGCTATTATTGCCAAGCTTATTGATGTTGTTGGAGTCAATGAACTTTCTCTTGTTTCCTTTCTTACTTTATTTGGCTCTACTCATGTTGTCATTCTCAACAAAATGCACCTTATTTGCAACTTCTTTCACATAATTAGCCTCACGTTCCCGAGAATCTTCCTTAATTCGAATTGCGTTATCAAATTATCTACGGTTAGGTTCTTGGTCGTATGAGGAAGTTTCTTTCGATAATCAATTCCAAGTTGAAGGCAATTTTGAAATAATTGAACAACTTAAAGAGGTTTAGAAACTTCAATCATAAGGTCTTTGAGTTTGGCAACATATATTTGTAGTTCCTCCACTTGCTTAGAGACAGAATTTCCATTAACCATGGTAAATTTAAAATATTTCACAACTGCAAATCTATTAGTACCTTATTTTTCGGTATTGTATTTGGTCTCCAAAGCATTCTAAATGTCTCTAGGATTTGTGCAAGATCAGAAAGTTTCATATAGATGATTCGACGAGCATTGAGAATCCTTCCTCCGCACCGCCTTTCATCATCCTCGCGCCTTTTCCTTGCAGCTTTGATTTCATGAGAGTCATCATCCTTTGGATTAGGGATAACGGGCAAGTTGGGGTCAAGGATGTGGAAAATACATAATTCGGGTAGAAAAAGAATCACGTTGTCCTTCCAACAAATGAAATTAGTCCCATCATAAGGATAGATTCGCAATCTGTCAGATTGTGAGCACTTGATGCAGCGGTGATGTCTCCATCTCCATGACAATAGTACTAAGATTGTTAGGAAATTTGATTGTTGAAGAAGATGGAGAAGTAGTAGTAGATCCTCGATGCTTTGATGCATGATGATGATCACTGTCCTTAAGGTATTATTTGTCCCCACTATTATTGTTGCCGAGATGTATACCAAAGCCGCAAAGAAACGAGTTTAGCAATTACTTGAATCTCTTTGGAATTTCTTCTTGAATGTGTTAACGTTGTATGTATGAAAAGAGAAAAGAAAGAGTTCTGAAGAAGTGTTTTGCAATAGTTGTGGTTGCTATAAATAATGTGTGAAGTGGTGTCTATTCATAGACAAACAATCAACACATCTTTTGAGAATAAGAACCTTATTTCAAACCATCACCACTTTTCATGTCAAAAGTCATTTCCTTTCATAATTATCAATAATTTCCTTTTAAGACGAAGAATCGCTTCTTTTCATAACTAAAAGTCACGTCTTTTTTAACCAAGGGTCATGTATTCTCTAACCAAGAGATACCTCTTTTATGGTAAAAAACTATTTCAACATAATTCAATCATTATTTACACTTTGTATGCCTCTAGGTATGAAATTCTCAAACACATATAAACTTCAATCAAGATCGCAAATTGAAATTGATCGTTACTTGAATTACTACATAAGTTGAAGTGACATTTGGACGTGAAATTAATACCAAGGAATTGAATTAAACTATCGGAGCGTAGATAAAAATATGGGCAGTCTTCCATCGTTGACTCTAACCCCTACATACAACTATATTGCTATTACATTACGGATTGAGAACCTATAAAATTATGGGATAATTTTATATCTTGGAAGCCTATCATTCTTGAGAGGTCCATTGAACGGTAGAGATTTATCCTTTTTTTTTCTTTCTTTTTCTCTCTTTTCATTTTTTGCCCATCCCCTTCCGAAAGGACACACATCCATACACACACAAAACTCTCTCTCTCTCTCTCTCTCTCTCTCTCTCTCTCTCTCTCTCTCTCTCTCTCTCTCTCTCTCTCTCTCTCTCTCTCTCTCTCTCTCTCTCTCTCTCTCTCTCTCTCTCCTTGAATTCAGCTCGTGACATTATTTCTTAGGTTCTTCCTCGGGGAAGGTAGTCATTGTGGGATGGTATTGGGAGCGAGTCTTTCTTGTTCATTCAATTTGTGAGGTAATCAATGTGAAAGATAATCAAGAAGTACATCGTCTATTATTTGGAAGTGGAAGGATGTCTATGTATTAGATTTTTCCTCTTGCTAGTCAATCATAAGCGATTATTGACCATGAATACGACGCCTCACAACTTGGAATGATACTCATATTGCTAGAGATGTGAGTCTTTTCTGGAAACGACATTGCATGTTCTAAGGGATTGTCTAATTGTTCATAGGAAATGGCTTGAGTTTGTCCTGCAATAATATTTGGAAGAATTCTTCTCAGTGAGTTTATCTAACGGTAAAGGGTGATAGAATTTTCATTATGATTGGAGCATAACTTTTGGTAGGCAATGGAGAAACAAGTCACCTTTTCTAGATAATTTTGTTTTTCTTTGAATTCGGCACAAGTAATTCAGTCACACATGAAGAAAATCATCAAGATCTGTGAACAAATTGATGTTGGTGGATCACGCACTTATACAATTTTGGCCAATTGGGATCTTTCACCTTCAAGGTGGATCAAATTGAATACTAATAGGGCTTCTCAAAGTAATCAAAACTTGCATGTGCGAAAGGATTATTCAAAAACAAACGGATTGGTTTTGCCACTTTCTTTGGAATTTATTTGTCTACATGAGTAAAATTTTGACATTGTGATTGGGAATCAACTTCACAAATCAACTTGATTTTTAGAGAGATTGCCTCAAAAGCCATCGCTAATCTTATTAATCTAGAGTTTATGGTTGATCATGCTAGCCTCGCTTTGCTTAATGATATCAAAAGACTATTAAACTCTCATTTTGAGTTCAAAATGCAACATAACTTTTGGGTTGGAAATTGTCCTGCTAACTGGCTTACTAATCTCAGAATCGACAAGCATTTGGATACTAGGTTGTTTTCATTGCCTCCTTGAGTTACTTCATGTTTTATTAGGTGGTCTATTAAAATGATAGATTCTCTACGTTGATTTTTTTTATTCGACTTTAACCTTTTTTATACCTAGAAGGGAAAAAAAGTCAAGGGCGTTTTTTAAAATTATTCCCTTGTTAAGTTTTACTGATTGTGATAAGTAAACCATAGACACCATGAGTATATGCAAATGGGAAACCCTAGCTCTTTCCAATTGCATCAACCAGTCATTTGCTTGGCTAGCGAGTAGGATTGCAACCCCTTCCCAATGACTATATTCTTGACTTGACCAATCAGAAGTTGCTGGAGACATACTACAATTATAATATCCAATAAAGAGAATAAACACCTACAAGCATATCGTGTTCGCTCTATTCTCTTATCTGGACCAATGACAGGTCAATAACTTTATGTGCTTTCGTAATTCTAATCGGAGTCTGCGACTAAAGAAGCCCTAATTTGCAAGTTGAATCATGCCAACCGAACGATTAGTTTCTTGACAGGAGACAAGATGGCTACGAGAATCCCACACGTCCAAACGTGGGGTCAACTACGAGAACATAATTTAATAAAAATGCAGATTCATTATAAAAAGAGAGAAAAAGGATCATAAGAAACATTTGAAAAGAAGTCTAACTTTCTCTAAAGCTTTGGTTACAGATATACATAATCTCATGGCAACATACGTTGTGCTTCATATCTTGGGCCCAGCATGATGTCTGCAAAATCGATAATTGTTGCTTTACTCTATTTTATACGTACATAGATAGATACATACATACATACATATATATATATTACAAAATAGGAAGGAAGTCTACGGATGACGAGTCCTTGGCGTGAAGAAAAGAGACTGATGGGAATGGTGGGAGGCACGTAATTCGGCTCGAAAAAAAAAGCCATTTGTTGAAGCTGCTTATTTTGAGGGAAGCAAAGCATCTTTCTTGCTCAACATCATGGAAACCTCTACTACTTCTCTCTCTCTCTCTCTCTCTCTCTCTCTCTCCACCTCCACCATTATCAGCCACAATACATGGAAGATCACATACCTTTTCTATTTATTTATCTCTCTCTCTCCCCCCACCATTATCTCAGCCACAATACATGGAAGATCACATACCTTTTCTATTTATTTATGTATTTCTTTACAATTTTTATAACATTAGGTGCGTGAACTCTTTGGGTTTTCAAGATGCACACGAATCGTCTCGCCCACTGCATCAAGCAATACTCATTAACTAGATAATTGGCATGGCCCCCAAAATCTACATCAAGTAGAAGACAATACCATACACCCATTACTGTTCGAAAGCGCTTTTACACACTCATGATCATGATTTAAATTGATCGATTCTGTCGAGAAGAAAATGCAGGTCGAGGTTTGAACACAGAATTCGCGGCTTAAGGAAAAAAAAAATGAGCGCTTAGTAGCCCAACCAATCAACTTCTTAGGGCATCATGTATTTATTTATTTACTCATTTATTTTATTGAGTACTTAGTTGGATCCGCCAAGTGACCTAAAGTGTGATGCGAAGGGCAAGGTCTGGAAAGTTTCAAGAAAACTGCTGGCGACTTACAAGATATGCATGCTTGGCAAGTATTCCAGCGAATGTAACCTCCTTCCTTCCGTATACTTTAAGCCCCGCCCATTATACTATTTCTACTTGCAAGTCATCCATGTGTGTGTGTGTGAGAGAGAGAGAGAGAGAAAGAAAGTAGCTTCGGTGCCACTCAAGAGAACATGTTCAGTGCAAGTAAGCAACTTCAGTCTCCAATATTATAATCCACAAGACAGAATGTACCGAATAATTCATCGGCTTACATAATGCTAGCTTCAACACCCATCAAGTCAACTGTTGCACAATTTGCTCTATCCATTGGACATGAAAGTTAGCATCTACCGGCGTGACTCGTCTGTTAGTAGATTATATAATACATGGATATCATACGGATGTCATGACATCAACGCTGATACTTACGTATGACCGGAACTTGTCAAGGACAAATGGCGTGCAATTATATGTAGATGATGTCATAGTAGATTGTATTAGAACTTTTACTTTCACAGATCTAAGAGGCCCACTTCACTGAAGTAGTCTTCGTACTCAATTCTTGGTAGATCTGGAGAAAAGACTAGATGTACTTCCTTGCAAGACTTATCGTATTCGATGGCAAGCGGGAATATTCTTTCTTGCGATCATAGACATCTTAACATGCACACAAACATCTCTCAGCTACAAACATCACAAAACAATTGAAGCTCGTGACCAAGTGAGAAACCCTAGAACCATCTAAAAATCTTGAAACTCACTTGGACACGACCCCCTTGGATGGATCTTGTTCTCGAATGATTGCGTTAGTGCCAAGCCACAAATTTTGGTAGTGGATAATTAGTAAAAAGATAGTATGGAGTCAACTTGCACAAGTCTTTCTTGTTATATCGTTTTTTTTCGTCATATTAAAGAAATGGGAACCACTAGCAACGTGTACACTTTGCAGTGGTTGATCATATCACAAGATCCTTGCAGCTACTAAATCATTCGAGTTGACTTCAGAATAGAATTAGTCAAAATATAAACAAGTACCATTCACGAAATGCAGAATTTTTATTTAAGAGAGCTTTGAGGTAGGTAGTAAGCGACATCAACTTACAAATTACAGATATTATCGCATATAAATGTTGGTTGTCGTGCAGGAAATTGATTAGTAGAAAGGAAAAAAGAAATACTACTTGAAATTGGTGCATTGCTCTGAGTTAGGTGGTAAGGGTGATTAAGAACAGCAATTGGCAAGACTATCTATAGGAAGAACTGACACCGATATAAGATCTCAATCATGAGAGGCTCGATACTCTTAAAGCCTAATAATTCTTCTCATATTTCACACTCGTTTTTACTATTGTTTTCATGCCTCTAGTCTTTAAAAAATAAATTTTCCAAAATGGGATCACAAGACCAAAAAAAGAGTAAAACTTACATGGCTACAACAACCACAAAAACAATAATCATAAGTAACTTGCTTGAATGGCAAATTACATGTTCATCTGACACGGGCTGTGGCATCATCACGTGTATACCAAAGCCCAAAAATAGATTGAGCTTAATCCCAAGGCCCGAAGGATTACCACCACTTTTACTCCTCGTGAACTTTTGTGTTTGTCTTCTGCTTTCTTTTATTTTGCGTCGTTGCTAGCAAGCCGATAAGTGGGGCTTTCTGGAACTGGCGTGCCAGGCTCTGCAAGAGGGTTTCTCTTCCTTTCGTGCTGTCCTAGGTTATTGGAATGAAATGCATGATAACCTCAGTACATCTCCGAGCACTTTATTAGTCTCATCATATATGAGTTTCCTTTGCTCGAAAGAATAATTTGTGTGGAATTTAGAAGTCTAAAATTGAATCCACAATTGGGGCAAAACGATCGAAAAGAGCCACCATGGGCCATCACCCTCCTTGTTAGCTTTGTGGCAAAATGGCCTTAGATTCCATATATGACCCATTTAAATCATAAATGAGTCATGTATGGATAATTAATTTTTAAAGAAACTAGTTAAATAGGTTAAAAAATTGAAGGTTTAAGATAAATGGGTATTAAATGGTTGGACTTAAAACCCATTTTCAACTTAAGCCTCACAATCTCTCTCTTCCCTCTTTAACTTTATAAAAATTATTTTTTTATAAATATCGAAATTATATTTATTTTTTATATTTCAATTTTCTTTTCTTTTTTTCCATTCTTCTTCCTCCTTCCTTAGTTGGTGGTCGGCATGGCGACGGCCAGCAACCAGCCAGCGAGGCAAGGCAGCGGCTAGGTGAGGCGAGGTAAGGCGGAGGCCTCGTTGACGTTTGGCAAGACTCGAGTTCTTCGACGTCGGCAAGCCTGCCGGTCAAATCCGACGAGGCTCAAGTTTTGTTTGATTTGGCAAGACTCAAGCTTGCAGTGTTAGGCAAGGCTCGAGTCTTGTCGATTTGGCGAGCTGGAGGCTCACTTGTGGCCGCCATCGGCCGCTCGTCATGGCCGGCGGCCGGTTGAAGAAGAAAACAAAGAAAAAGAAACAAGAAAAATTATATTCTTAAAAATAAAAATAAATAAAAATTCGATTTAAAAAATTATAAAAATTGTCAATTAAATTTATATTGCATAAAATAATTTTAGCAATGCCATTTAAAAAAAATCATAAGAAATAAGCTTTCTTAGGTTTAGTTAAATGGGTCGGGTATGAATCGAGGATGAGGTGGGATAGGTATGGGTCAAAAATTTTGCACTATGATAAATGGTCATAAACAAGTTAAATAGGTTTATTTGGGTGGGACCATTTATGACCCGACCCAAATTTGACCCGACCCACCCATTTAACAAATCTAGTTTGTCTCATGAACTATGTAAACCGTGTGCAAAATTTTAAAAGAGTCACTCATTCGTGGGATTGTCTACATCGATAATGCTTTCCCTGCTTAGCGGTTATTTCTGAAGAAAGTGATTCTGAGAGATTTATTGTTATACTAATTTGTAAAGAAAGAGTATTTTAGCAAATATAGGTGCAAAGACATTGCATATCACTAAACAAATTAAAAAAAAAAAAAAAAAAAGCATCAATCTTACTTTTTCCCACTAAAATCCCTACAAAACCACTTAACAATATTTTTAAGGATAAATCACAGTCATATAATGTTGAACGAGGAACGAAATTGCAGTTAGTAGATAGTGGAATAATTATCAAAAAAATTAATATTGTACTATGCCAATGTGGCAATAAACTTTGCAATTTGGTTACATTATTATTTTTTGTTTGAAATGTATGTATCATATATAAGATGACATGCAAGAGCATGGGGGCATTCCCCAGCATTACAGAGACAACTCAGAACAACTCAGAACATGAAAAAAAAAAGGAGTGAAGGAGTCTCCATACAATAGCCAATATTACATTTGTTTGGGAAGGTCTAAAATTTTGTAATGTGAAGCTTGCCCTGACAAGTTTATAAAATTTAATCACAATGATGGAGACATTAGTTGACTTGTTTTGGAAACGTCTATAGTTAACTCAATCATAAACCTTTTAATGGTTTGCTAATATAGTTTTTCTAGCCAATTTTGACTAGAAATAGCTAATGTGGTTGCTAACCATCTTACATGGCATGACTAGTGCTAACATAAATACTTTTTTGCATTTATTCGAATTTTATTTCCTTTTTTCTCTTCTTTTGATGCTAGCCATTAGGCTTCAATGATGACCAGCAAAGGTCAACCTCACCAACCCAGTTGACCCTCACTTGACACTAGTGAGGTCAACCCTTGTCAAAGGCCGATAGGTTCGACTTCCCTAGTGGTTGGTCCCCGCCCATCATTGAGGATGCATGACCAACAGAGGAAGAAAATAAGGAAAGAAAAGAAAAAAGTCTACAAATTTTAAAAAATGCAAAAAAAAGGTCCATGTCAATTAATTTAGACCAAATTTGGCTGGAAGAGTTAGGATTGAGTACATTATCAATGCCAAAAGTTGTGTATGACGCTCACTTTGATAAAAAAATTTATTTTGGATCACTTAAGTACCCAAAAAGTTTGCAAAACGATCATTTTAGTGCCAACTCCGATTTGGTTGGCCAGAAACCGACGTAGCACTTTTTTATTAATTTTTGAAGCTAATGTGGCTCGCCGAAGAGTACATTCAGCATTTAAACAACAAAACAACAAGGCGACCATCGACCTTGGCGACCATCGGCAAGCCTAACCGACCTCGACCCGGATCTCACCTCAGCCGCAACCTCTAGAACTCGCCTAACAAAACCACGACCGTTGACAAGGCTCGGCAACCGTTGACAATAGTCTATTGATCTTGTCCGACCCTTGCAAAGCTTCACCGGCAACTAAGAAAAGTACCCAAAAAGCCCTAAACCTATTGCATTTATATCAATTCAGTTCTAAACTTTCAATTGAATCGAGTTAGTCCTAAACATTTTCTCTTGGGACCAATTCAATCCATCCGGCTAATTTAGATTGAAATGTAACGATCCCAACTCCATCCTCAGGGTCTCGAGCTAGGGGGTTATTTTCGTGATGTCCCAGACTTGTCACCATCCCGATTCTTTTTATCTTTTCATTAAACACATGCGGAAGCGTACATACAATACTCAAATAATAACAAGTAACCAAGAAAACAACCACTTGCAAACACACAATTACATTAGTTATATGTACAAGTCATTTTGTCATAGGCCATTATATGTACAACCATTACATACTCTATGCTAAAAAAGGCCAAGTTAAATCTTAGCTCCTCTATCGAAACTGCAACTCTTCCATACCTACAATTCTGAAAACAACGGGCTAAGTCATGGACTTAGTAAGTAAAACTCCTAATTCTTTAATAGAAGAACATCTCATCATCAAAATCTAACAGGTACAACAGTCGCAATACAATGTTTAAGGCAGATTAATGGCAAACTTTTTGCTCCACATTGACTATATGCAGATGTCCATTACCGCATACTTCAATGCATACTTACCTTTAGCATATCAATGAACACGTCAACATATCATACTTATACATATACCAGCACTCATAACATGATTCTTTTATCGTCATCCTGGCTTAACCTCTCGATTCGACTGAGGCTTTCAGCTTCATGCTAAGCTCCTAGCTCAACTAGGGCATCCCGGCTCAACGCAGCATCTTGACTCAATCGGGCATCCCAAGGCTAGCTTATTCGAGGCATCCGGGCTCAAACCCAGGTATCCTAGCTCAACCAAAGCATCCCGTTCAATGAACGAGGCATCACCGCCAATGCTATGTGGTGACGGACGATTTTTCCTCTTTAAGTGCATAACACAAGCCAGTTTTTACTTTTTTTTCTTAATCAACTCATACGTAGCCCAAAGGCATGCTCATTCAAGTGAGTGTGTCATGTCTCTTAACATCATATTATATAATATGACGGGCACGATTCTTGGTCTATGGCTTGAGTTGCATGCTTAGACCGATCTCTACACCAAGTAAGACTTAAGATCGGCACGCTTCAATACCGGTCTAAGGCCTCACAACTTAGGCCATCATGTTTTTACGTCAATTCCAAGCCAAGCAAACCTCAATCTCGTCCCGGGTGTGAACACACTCAAGCATGCAAGCATGAGCAAACCATTTAGAAGAACATTACAACATACACACAGCTTACACGGGTGAGCACACTATTAAACTCAACGACGTAGGCTATCGCCCTAACTAAGAGTTGAGATTCTACTTACCTTCAATGAACCTTTATAAACTATAGGTGGTTTTACGACGTGTGAACCCTTGGAGTGCCATAATTTTGCACAAAGGGACACTTAAGTGCCAAAATCGGAATAATATCACTTGAGTGCCAATTCAACCAAAGTTCGGCCAAAACGCCGACGTGGCATTTTTCCGACAAACCAAGCCTAAAACGATGCCGTTTTGCACGCCGATGTGGCCAAATAATGCAAAAACGACGTGGTTTTGGGCTAATGTGGTAAAAAATAATAATAATATTAATTTTAGTTAAATATTAAAAATAATAATTTTAAAATTAAAGTTAGTTTAAATTAAAAAAAATTAAAAAAGGAAAGCGGGGAGAGTCGGTCGGGGTCGCGGGCCTCGGCTAGGGGCCGGTCGGCGGCAGGGCCGGCAACCCCGGGGCCGACAGCCGGGCGAGGGCTCGCGAGCCCTCGCCCTAGATCGGGCGAGGGTCACAGCCCTCGCCCAGATCCGGAGGGTCGGCGGCCCTGCCCGGCCAGGCAAAGGGTCGCCGCCGGCCGGCCAAGGTCGCCGACCCCGGGTGGCCCGGCGACCCCGGCGGACCCTCCCCGCCTGTCGCCGGCCCTTTTCGACGATAGCGGCAGTTGAGGGTTGATCCTCAGCCGCCTCCCCCTTTCCCTTTTTTTTTTTAAATTTTTTTTAATTTTTTAATTTTTTAATTATTATTTTTTATATTTTAACTAAATTTAATTTTAAAATTATTATTTTTTAATATTTTAACTAAATTTAATTTTATTATTTTTTACCACGTCAGCCCAAAATGATGCCGCTTTTTGCATTATTTGGCCACGCAGCGTGTAAACAACGTTGTTTTGGGTGCGCGCCGGAAAAATGCTACATCGGGCGTTTTGGCCAGACTTTCAATGGGCGAAGTGGCACTCAAGTGATCCGTTTTCTTCGAATGTGGCACTTAAGTATACCTTTCGTAAGTTATGGCACTTAAGTATCCCTTTGAGCAAAGTTATGGCACTTGAAGCATTCTTTTGCCGTGGTTTTACCAAGAGAGAGTCATCCCGTGAGGTGGTGGGCAAGCAAGGCCGAGAGAGAGAGAGAGAGGGGCAACGGTGGGAGAAGAGATAGGGTGGTGTGTGTGGGGTGATGGTAGGATTGCCTCTATTTATGAGCAAACCTCTCATCATTACCCTTCCAAATGGACCAATAGGATTTCTTTAGGTGGCAAGCTTAGGTTGATAAGGTGGCAAGGCTAAAAAGATGAGTGGCGAGTCTAGTTCTTAGAGGAGGATACTTGCTTCTTCTCTTATTAAGACATCTAGGTTGATTCATCTCTGTAATGATGAATAGTAATGATGACTATATTAATTAGGGACACCTAAGCCTTATGACTCAACCAAGCATTAATGCACTAAGGTCCAAGAGCATTTAATGTATTCTTATCTTCAATTCAAGAAGTCTTTGGATTGGCTTGCTCCTCAAGTTGGGCATGCAACCCTCTTCCCTTCCAAGTTGGGTGTGTGACCCTCTTATCCTAGGGTGAAAAACAATTTTTAGCAATTCCCGAAATCAACATTGTTACCTTATCAAATAGGCTCAAAAAATTATAAAATTTTAATATATTGTAGAAGATCTTAAACAACATTTTTTATGAAGGAAGCCTAGCCAAATTCATTTTTGGAAAGAGCAACAAATCACTGAACATAATCCAAAAATTTGTCCGTCGAGCAAGTTCAATGGTCGGAGAGAAAGACCCATTTTGAAATCCAACTTTCACAAAACTCTTTGAAATTTTTATATGTTGTAGAAATAGATGTCCTTCAAAACTTTTAAGAATGAAGTATGTCCAAATTTGAAAGGCAAAATTTTATAAAAGTTCGAGAAGGCAACTTGATCATTGTTTTTACTACACTTTGGGCAGGTTCCAACCGTTAAATGATCAGGCCCTATGTAGCTTAAACTTCAAGTCTTCTTACTAGGCTTATGACTCACCCTCTCTTAATGTACAAAAATCCAAAGTTTCATGATTATCTCCCAAGGGGAAGACCATTTATGCCAAGTGTAGCATTAATTAACTACCTTCCAAGAGCATTAAATGCATCAAAGGAAATATCTAAACTTGAAGGTCATCTCATTGGGTTGGATTTAATCAAGTCTAACTGTGACCGACTACCTTATTTGGCCCGAGGTTTGCATGTAAGCCATGACCAAATGGAGCTTGGATGCAACCACGCTCGTCGGCAAAACGAGCTTGAGCTCCCTTTACCGAGTCAAAGGGGCTTGTGATTGGGTCCACTGGCCAGTCATTAGGCTAGTCGACTAATCCTGAAGCCAATTTTGTGGCCTATTAGTCGGAATCAAAACAAGGGTCAAAATTGAGAATGTTACAAGAAATCACTAACGTGAAAACCAGCTGTCTTAATTAGTATAACCAATATTGACGTGGACATTTTTAAATAATTTTTTCCTTTGTTTTTCTATTCTTTCTCCTTTGCATTGTGGCCAATCCTGCCATAGCCAGCAACTAGCCATAACCGAGGGCCGATGAGGGCGTCACGGCCCTTGTCGGAGGCCACAAGGACAACCCTTTCCAAATCGATGAGGATCGTGCCCTCGCCGAGATCTCGGCAAAGGTAACCCTCGTTTGCGGCTGACGAGGGCCGCTATGCCCCTCACCACCATGGCTAGTATTAGCCACGGGGCAAAAGAGAAAGAACCTAAAAAAAAAGGAATATTTTAAAAATGTTTAAAAATGTTCACATTAGCGCCGGCTATGTCACTTACGGTCTAAATTGGCCCGATGAATTGAATTGGTACAAATACAAAAATATTTATGAATCAATCAATCAAATTAAAAGGTTTAGGACTTTTTTTGGGAATAAGAACGCCCAAGTGCCAAAAGTTGGCACAAAGGGACACTTAAGTGCCAAAAGTTACGAAAGATACACTTAAGTGCCACATTCGAAAAAAACGGATCACTTAAGTGCCACTCCGGCCAAAATCCGGCCAAAAGGTGACGTGGCATTTTTCCGACCAATTTCGAAATGAACCCAAAACGACGCCGTTTTGCACGCCGACGTGGCAAATAATGCAAAAACGGCGTCGTTTTGGCCGACGTGGTAAAAAATTAAAAAAAAAAAAAAAATAAATTAAATTTAAAATTAGATTTAGTTAAAATATTAAAAAATAAAAATTTTAAAATTAGATTTAGTTAAAATATTTAAAAAATAATAAATTTAAAATTAAATTTAGTTAAAATATTAAAAAATAATAATTTTAAAATTAAAAAAATATAAAAATAATTCAAATAATAATTAATTTAAAATTACATTTAGTTAAAATATTGAAAAAATAATAATTTTAAAATTAAATTTAGTTAAATATTAAAAATAATAATTTTAAAATTAAAAAATTTAAATAATTAAAAAAATAATTTTCAAATGAGATTTAGTTAAAAATTAAAAAAATTAAAATTAAAATTAGTTAAAATTTTTAAAAAATAAAATTTATAAAAATAAAAAAATTATTTTAAAATTATTTTTAGTTAAAATATTTTTAAAAAATAATTTTAAAATTAAATTTAGCTAAAATATTAAAAAATAATAATTTTAAAATTAAAAATTTAAAGAAAGGGGGCGATGGCTAAGGCTCCCTCAACCACCGGCCCCCTTTTTATTAATTTTATTAATTTTATTAATTTTATTAATTTTATTAATTTTTAATTTTTAAATTATTATTTTTAAATATTTTAACTAAATCTAATTTAAAATTATTATTTTTTATTTTTTAAAAAAATTATTTTAAAATTTTTAATTTTTAATATTTTAACTAAATTAAATTTTAAATTATTTTTTAAAATTTTTAACTAAATCTAATTTTAATTTTTTTTTAATTTTTAATTTTAAAATTATTATTTTTTAATATTTTAACTAAATTTAATTTTAAAATTATTATTTTTTCAATATTTTAACTAAATATAATTTTAAATTAATTATTTTTGAATTATTTTTAAAATTTTTAATTTTTAAGTATTTTAACTAAATTTAATTTTAAAATTATTATTTTATAAATATTCTGACTATATCTAATTTTAAAATTATCATTTTTTAATATTTTAACTAAATCTAATTTTAAATTTAATTTATTTAATTAATTTATTATTTTTTATCCCATGAGTCCAAAACGACGCCGTTTTTGCATTATTTGGCCATGTCAAGCATGCAAAACGGCGTTGTTTTTGGCTCGGTTCGCCGGAAAAATGCCACGTCGGCATTTTGGCCGGATTGGCACTCAAGTGATCCATTTTGCTCCGATTTTGGCACTTAAGTGTACCTTTCGTAACTTTTGGCACTTAAGTGTCCCTTTGTGCCAACTTTTGGCACTCCAGGGGTCCTTGTCCCCTTTTTTTTGGTACTTTTTGCCTTTCCAAATCTGCAACATTAGTTTCAATAAGGAGAAAATGAGCAGTTGCTTCATGAGGGCAAGACTGGAATTTGAAATTATTGATAAGACAAAGGGGGAAAAAGTCATTAATAAGATGATTTTCAGCTTTGTCAATATTAGCAATGCTCTCAAAAAAGAATTTCACCAAATGCCTCTGAATAATTACTCACGGGACTTTTAAAGGTCCGAAGTCCGAAAGCTGAACCAAAATGCAGCTGTTTATGTGATTCATAAGAGCGAGAACTTAAGTAAAATAAAAAGAAAACAAGAAAAGAAAACTCACGGCACCATGCGTTGTACTCCATCCTGTGGCCCCAGCATGATGCGTGCGAAATCAATAGTTGAGAGTTCACTAACTTTCTTTTAATCAATAGCTAAAATAGGTAGAGAGTCTAGTGATAGCAAGTTCTTGGCGTGAAGAACAGAGATGGCTGTGCGAGACACGGAATTTGGCACCCGAAAACACACCCTATCATTGAAAGCTCCTTATTTTAAGGGAAGCAAAGCATCTCTCTCTCTCTCTCTCAAAGCATCTCTCTCTCTCTCTCTCTCTCTCTCTCTCTCTCTCTCTACACCGCTATCTCAGCCACAAGGCATGCATACCCTTTTAACTTAATTTGGTGCTTCTTATTAATAAAAATGTGTAATGCCAACACCTTGGTTTAGTACTAATATATTCAAATGGTCACATTCATATGTGTCAGGTAAAATTATATCGACAGACTAGGGAGCTTACATAGCCCTTAACACTACGATGAGTAGAAGATATTGTCCTACCTATGAACTTATTTTTTGAAAATATAATTATGTATATTTTCATCATAATGGCCTAAATAGATTGATTTTTTTAACTAATTGCGTGGTATAAAGCTATTTATTCATTTGTCAAGGATAACAACGCCAGATTATGTCTATCCATTCTATTTATTTATTTCCAACATCTCTTGCCTCCACGATAATTGCGACACGACTTGCGATTAGGACCTTGTATCTCAACTTTGTTTACTTAAGCAAACAAATTGCCTCCTTGTTTTTCTTCTTTTCTTGTCTTTTGCCCTTGTGAATAAAATAATTGCACTCTTTTTCTAAATATCTTGTGCTAAAAACACATTCCAACGTGTGGTGCTATTAAGTCCGTATATCTCACGCGTGAAGGACCTAATACCGAGACGAGACGACAGAGACCGGTTAGGGGTAAGCCAAAGGTGATGGATAAGCTGAGGTAGTGTTCCTTGCGAAAGAAGACATATAGAAAGGAAAAAAATAAACGAAAATAAAAGAAACAGAAAGCGAAAATAATAAAGAGGAGAGAAATCCACTTAAGTAATTAAAAGAAAATTTCAATTTGTTGCGAAGTTAAGGTAAGTGGACCAAGTGTGATATATAGTTTCAATTTAAATTATTTTTTTATTTTTTGGGAGAAATGTCTCATTAAAATTCCATATTAAGATGACCAGAGTGTAGATGTTTAAAGCCAAATAGAAAATAGTGACAAAGTATTTATGGTAGCTCAACCCCAATTAGGATTGAATGATATGTATTTATAGGAGTGACTAATTACAGAAGGGTACTGATAGAAACATAATTACATAAATATCCAATAATACATATAAACTACATATTAATACTTCCCCCTCAATCCAAAATAGGGATAATAACTAAGAGATTGGATCTTAATAGCACGTGACGTAAACTAGATAGTCCCTTGGTTAAGATATCTACCAACCGATTCGTTGTAGACACATGGCAAACACGGAGATGCCGGAAGCAACCTATTCTCGACTGAAATGGTAACCCAACTTACTGCGTTTGGTACGAGCATGAAACACAAGATTGATAGTAAGATAGGTGGCAGAGATTTTGTCATAATAAACAGTAAGAGGACTATAAAGGTGGACCCCGAGCTCACAAAGTAAATGACGAATTCAAATAGTCTCGGCAACATAGTGAGCAACAACATGATACTCAATCTTTGTACTAGAACGGGCTACGGTGGGTTGCTTCCTAGCACTCCATGAAACGAGATTGGTGCCTAGAAATACACAAAACCTCGAAGTGGATTGTCGTGAATTTGAGCATCCGGCCTAGTCTTCATCCACATGAGTAGTCAATGAAGTGGGAGAACACCACTCAACGAGCAATCCATGGGTGGAGGTGCCAGCTAAATATCAATATATACGTTTGATGGCTTGAAGATGATATAATATTGGTTGATGCATGAGTTGACTAACTAGATTCATAATAAAACTAATATTTAGTCTAGTCACAGACACATATTGTAGTGCACCAATCATTTGTCAATACAATGTAGGAGAAGCGAGAACTTCACCATTGTTAATTGACAATAGAAGGCTAGAGGAGTAGATACAAGCTTAACCTTAACAAGGTCATACTTGCGCAAAAGGTTATCAATATACTTGGCTTAAGAAAAAAACATACCATTAGAGTAGGGATGAGCCTCAATGCCAAGGAAATATTGAAGTGGGTCAAGATCCTTCATAGCAAATTCTTGGGAGAGTCAAGTAATCAAATATCGTAATAACTTAGGAGCATCATTGGTGATAAGGATATGATCAATATATGGGAGAAGATACATACAACCTCAGGAAGAAACATAGATGAATAACGGAGGATTGACCTTACTTGCCATGAAACCCATAGATAATAAAAAGTGGCTAAAACAATGAAAGCATGCATGTAGAACTTGTTTTAAACCATAGATGGCTTTCTAGAGATGACACATGTGATTTGGGAATTCAAGAAGAGAGAAACCGGGTGGCTAGCACGTGTAAACTTCCACACAAAGGATGCCATGGAAAAGGCATTCTTAACATCAAGTTGACATATTAGGAGTGTGTAACGGAAACCGCCCGAACGGGACCGGACCGGACCGGCCGGTTTTGGGCGGTTCCCACGGTCGACGGTCCGGTTCCCGGTTCCAAGGTGGGAACCGGACCAACCGGACCGACCGGACCGGACCAATTTTTTTTATATATAATTTATATACATATAATATATTAACACATATAATATATGAATATTATATATGAAATTTGTTGTAATCGGAATTGCAATTGAGGTAACAACCTCTTACGTGGCCAAGAGACCACCAAAACTCTTAGAAAACTTATTTATTAGTTTTATTTTCTACTCGATGTGGGATAAGGCTCTAGGAGTTCCTCATGCTCACTCTCTCTCTTGCTCCCCTCACTTGCAAACGACAAGGCACTTCAAGCCTCAAAGAGTCCGACATCGACTAAATATTTAAAGCATAGAAGAGAGATTGTCTATAAAACATAAGCCAAGCACAGTTATGCTTAAAATTAATAGTGAAACACATAAATTATTATTAATATTCATGCACGTGAAAACACGTGTGAGTAGTTTTATTAGATCGTCCGGGAACCGAATTGGATTGATCGGTCCGGAGCATGGTCTTTTTTTTAATGAATGGTCGTTATTTAGTGAAAAAAGAAAGTGCCAATCCTATTGGACCGGACCGGAATCGGAACCGGAACCGATGGTCCGGTCCACAGTTCCCAAAATTGGGAACTGGTTTTCCCGGTCCGGTTCCCGGTTCCACCTTGGAATCGGACCGAACCGGGAACCGATCACCCCTATGACATATGACCTATCCGGAAGAAATCACAATAGAGCCAACAATCCAAATTGTAGTGAGTTTAATAGCTGAGCTAAATGTCTCATCATAGTCCAATCCGACTTGCTACTTAAACCCATGTGTATTGAGATGAGCTTTGAAGCATTCCACAATACCATCGAATTTTTCTTTAATCTTAAAAACCCATTCACACCTGACTAGATTCTTAGAAGGATCAAGTGGTACAAGAACCCATGTGTAATTAATGACCAAGGCATAAAATTCATCTATCATGGCTGCTTTCCAACATGGGTCAAGAATGGTCTTAGAGTAGCAAGTCATTGCCTCTTCATGAAAAGAATGAGAGAGATTAAAAATTTCTCGGGTTTAAAAATTCTAGATTTGGCACGAGTTTACATAGGATGAGTCTGAAGAGAAGAAATGAAAGTGGAGAGCTAGATGGAGAAGTACAAAGGATTTGCGGGTTTGTTATGGGTGAAAAATTGGTCAAGAGAGGAGTGAGGTGAGGACACAATGAGTGGATTTGAAGGGAGGGGAGGAGGAGGCGAAAAAGAATTGGAAATAGGTTGGGTAGGTCGAGAGGATGAGAGAGACAAATTAGGAGGTTGAGCTAGAGAAGAAGAAGAAAGAGGCGGATGAAAGGCTTTAGGGTCAAAAGAGATAGAAGGAAGAATAAATTGATTGAAGTAAACAAAAAGTGAATGAGGTGATATGGAACAATGGGTCAGGGACTAAGCTTTGAAGGTTTTGACAAAAATGGAAAATTCTCCTCATTAAACCACTGATAAAAACATGATCACTCAACGATCAAGGCGACAATAGCCTTTATGATTTGATGTGCACCCTAGAAATACACATGGCACCAAATGAGGTGCTAGCTTATGAGAGACACGAGACGGAAGAAAAGGATAACAAGCACACCCAAAAACCCGAAAGAATGAGTAATCAAATTTGAACCCAAATAAACAGTGGAAAAGAGAAATAAATATTAGATATGACAAGAGTGGGAAGTTGATTAACAGCAGTGAAAAGAGCATCGACCCAATATAAAGGAGGCATATGAACATGGAATAATAAGGTTCGAGACATTTCAACCAAGTGTCTGATTTTGCGTTCTAATAGACCATTTTGAGATGGGGTGGTTGGCCAAGAAAAATGTTGAATGATACCATTTTCACGTAAATATGCTTGGAATGCATTATTGGTATATTCACCTCCCCCATCAGTTTGTAAAAATTTAATTTTGGCATTACACAAATTTCAATAAAATGATGAAAGCAATGGAAATATGTAGGCACTTCTGATTTATTTTTCATGGGAAAGACCCAAGTAAACCAAGAACAGTCATTAATGAACAACATGAAATATTTGAAATCAGAATTAGATAGAATTGGACTTGTCCATACATCAAAATGAATTAAATCTAAAGAAAAGGATGTGCGATGACTAATAGACTCAAAAGGTAATTGATGAGATTTGTCCACAAGACATAACTCACATGATACCAACTTAGAGCTAGAATTGCAAACACGATTCAAAACATGTTTATAAGATGAGAATGCCAGCAAGTGAGTGAAGTAGAGGAAGCCATGATAGGATGCAAGTGAGATGACATCATTGAGTTGGGAATCGAATAAAGACCATGAGAAGAATCAGCTTAAATGAGAACTTTTCCGGTTTGTTTGTCCTTCAAAGAAAAAGATAAACAAAGCACAAGAAATTTTATGGCAAAGTTGAGCAACGAGAGGAGATTGCAAGCAAGATAAGAACATGGTAGACAAGAGATAATAGTAAAGATTGAGAACCAGTATGTAAGAAGGTTTTACCAACTTGCTTAATAGGCAAATAAACGACCATCACCAACCGAGACTTTCGTCAAATCGTAAAAGGGTCTAGGATTAAGGATGTTACCAATATCAATCACGTGTGCTAACGCTTTGTTGTCAAGATACCAAGTTGAATCGGAGATCTCACCAAGGGATAAAGGTAAGAAGGAGTACGATAGATCAACAATCATAAAGGCATGATTAAATTGTTGTCAACATTGTAGCACGGTGTGTCCAACTCTGTAATAGATTTGACATGTAAGATGAGGCTTAGATCCGAGAATTATGCCCTGTGTGAATGGAGGAATATAGGGTTTCGAACTACCACGAGGTTGACCAGAGGATGGTGAATCGAACCGATCATAGAAGATTGCTAACTTGGTTGATCACACGAGAATCGTCCGCCTTGTCCTTGACCAGATCTGCGACCTCTAGAAGTACGTCCACCTCAAGATCCTCGAAATGGTGGACTGGGAGTGGCATGAGCAATCAAAGCATGATCAACATCATATGCAGATTATGCATTAGATTTTTGGAGAAATTGTTCTTCTTGGAAGAGGAGGCACGATGACAAATCACCAAAAGAGAGAATTGTTGGGCCATTTGTGACCACGGTGACAAAAGGATCGTACTCTGATGGGAGCCCATTGAGGGCTTGAATCATTAAGTCCTTATCAGAGATGGAGTAATTGATTGCAGTGAGAGGGTCCGTAATTGACGTCAGATGCTGGAGGTAATTAAATATTGATTGATTGGGTTTCTTCAGCATTCTGAAAATCAAGTTTTAGACCAATTTCCTTGGCCACATAGCAATTAGTAAAACGTTGTCCTAGAGCAAGCCAAATCTCTCAAGATGTCCGAAGGACGTGAACTTCACGGAAAATCTTGACAGTGAGGGTCAAATTGATCAAACTGAGAACACATTGATCTATCTTTACCTAGGTGGAATAAGAGGTATTGACCATTGCAGTGCTATTTTGATTATTGATAAGTTTCAGCAAATATGGAAAAAAATCATCCACATAACCCGATAGATGTTGCAGATTAAAATAGATTTAAACTGAAACTTTCACAAAAGATAATTATCTACGTCAAGTTTGATGGAGATGAGACCTGTGATATTGGGAAGAATAAGAGACAGCGAGGATGATTGCTCAACCGTAATTGATGCAGCAGCAATGGAGATCAGAGCAGCAGAAAAGGAGAAAATAGATGCTATAGAAGAAGAAAAATTTAGAGATGTATTGGACATTGTTATGGTAGTAATTGGAGCAAAGGGAGTATTGATTTGGGGGAGAGATGTTGAAGAATTGGATGCATTTTTATGTTCTTATGCCATGTTGATGTTTAGAGTCACAAAGAAAATAGCGACAAAGTGTTTATGGTAGCTCAACCTCAATTAAGATTGAATAATATGTATTTATAGGAGTGATTAATTACATATAGGTACTAATAAAAACATAATTATAGAAATACCCAATAATACATATAAACTACATATTAATACAGAGTTCAACGCATTGCTATTGGAGCTTGTTTAGAGACTACATGGGAAATATGATTGACTGGCAACTGCTTTGCTAAGGATTGATTTTTGCAATGCAATTAGAGAACTTTGTTACCCCGATCATTGTGGCATTGCTATGCTATAATGCTCATGGTAAACCCTATTCATCTATGGCTATATAATCTTTTGTTATAATCCCCTTTAAGATAACCCCAACACTTCTTTGAACACTCAACTAATTTTATTGAGTTAAAATAGCCCATATTCTCTCAAAAAAAAAAAAAAAAAAACCGGATAGTACTATCTAAGAAAAAAAAAAGGCTTGTTTGTGTTCTTAATGTTTTTGCGCAAATTCGTTTTCTTTACTTGAATAAATCTTTTTCTACATTGAAAAAGTCCAAATCGAGGCACGGTCAAAATAGAGGCAACTTGATCAAAGGTATATCCTTCCAGCATTTACTAATAGGTTATAAAGCAAATCCAAAGATAATACAAAGCTGCGTGATGTTATTAAGATTAATCGTAATTATCAATGTTAAACAATGGACAAAATCGCAATTCAAAAGATAGCGATAAACAAAAGGGCGATTACTAACATGTCTAGTACTTTCCCAACACAAATTCAAGATGCTACATTACGATACTTTAAATTCAATTTTTTTCCTATTGGACCAAATGTTTGACCCGATCATTGTTAGTTTTTGATAAATTTTAGTGTTTGTCGTGCATGATGAGTCGTTCTTTGCGAGGGCCTACCGTGACAATAGGTTGTGCAATCGAGCAGAATTTGATGTTATTTTATCAATGATGATCTTGCTCTTGCTCCCCCTGCCAATCTGCAAGAAAACAAAAATACAGGGTGCTACTGCTATTACAACTTTACAAGAACTTCATGTCCTTATCACAAAGTTTCGGTGAAATTAATGTCCAAACCACACTTTTATTCCCTGAGCATATGTTCTGTCACATTCACGCAAATGGTCAAGAAAGGGTAAATTCGCTTGTAAAAATCTATGCCATTCGGAGTAAATCGGGTTTATGTGATAATGGCTTTTTGTATTTTCATGTAAATAATTTTTTTCCTATAAAAAAAGACCGTTATGGATATAAATCACTTTGGAGAATCAATATGATCACTTCACTTTTCTTAATTGTCTATTTGTATGCAGAAAATAAGCAATTCAGAAAGTTTTCCTAATTGTGACGAACTTTCTATCTAGGAAAATATTTGGATCATACGAACAATATATGTCTATACAATTTTTTAGGGAAATTCAAAATAAGGACATGAAGTAGATATAGAAGTTTCAAATAAGAGCTTGACTTCACTGGATATTTTCATCAAAAGACAATTTTAATTTTAATTTTTTTTTCTCTTTTCTTTTAATTTTTTATTTCCTCTTCTCCTTTTTTTTTCTTTCCAGTGAATGCCGGGGCCTACAAGCCCTCTTCGGCCACTAGCAAGGGCCGCAACCCTTGCTCAAGCCCTCACTAGCTATGGGCGAGGCGACCCTCACCAAAATCTAGCAAGGGTCGACCTTGCCTAAGGGCGTGGATAGCCCTCACCTGTGGTCGGTGAGGGTGGCTCTTGCCCAGCCCTCTCCAAGCATTGTTGGTGGCCGAAAAAGAAGAAAGAGAAAACTAGAAAAAGCAAGAAAAAAAAAAAAAAAAAAATTCAAAAAGGTAAAAGGACAAAAGGGCCTTTGACCAACTGGAAAATCGGGCAATTTTTTAGAACTGGCATAACCTCACTTCCAGCCTTTAGTTGAAACAAAATCCACTCCAAACTCTTATTTGAGAAAATGAAAACACTTCAAACTTCTATTTGGAATTTTCCCTACATATGGAGAAAAAAAATTTGACAACTTATTTGTCTAAGGTGATATAACACAATCCAATTAAGAATTCTTTTTTTAATTTTTAATTTTATTTTTCGTGTGACAAGTTGAATCGCCCTCCAAATTGCTCCTCCTTCTCAAGTTTTTGAATCCTCATAGCTGTAAAGTTCAACAAAGAGAGATTCTTGAAAAATATTGCCAAAACAAATGGATTAATCCTCACAAGGCCTTTGAATTTCTATATTAAATGACATTACATGCCTCATCTACAATATCTTGGCATGTAAAATTTAAGGAAGTCGCAAAAGAATGAGGAAAAATTACATAATTAGCAATTGATAGTTGCCGGTGACTTGTAATTCTCTATCATAGCCTGGTCATGTTCATCATCGATCATAAACTCCATAGATCATATTCATCATCACGTAATTTCGAATTTCGGGACTTAAATTGTTGGTCATTTCAATTAATCTACGAGCAGTAACGAGGTAGATACTCAGAGAAATCAGAACGCTATCGATTTAATGGAAGCTTACAAAAGAAGCGTTTGTGTTTTATTGATACAATGGACATTACACTGCAAGTCTCCTTCTACATAGCATGATGCTGCTAAAGAAACGCTTTAGTTAACCCTGCTAGAGCTACAACTGAAAGTGTAAGTGTGATTTGATGTCGAAGCAAACTCCTAGCCATACAGCGTGAGAGCTGAGAATCGTTCCGTTCTCTCTCTTTTTTTCGGTTTTCCGGGGCAGACAAAGAATGATTAGCTGTTAAAAAAAAAAATTAAACCTATCAGTGAGAAAAAGAATTCCTCCTGTCGGGCGGTTGGGAGCGACAATCATGTTCCAGTTCGGCGTGAAACTCAGTTAAGCACAGAGAAGGCATGGAAGAGAGGATCCCAGGAGGCGTTGGCACCACCCGGGAAGTTGCTTTCATAGTGAAGCATCTGCTGCTCAGTGGGCCAAGCACATTCCATGCCCGTTTGATGATCGTTTTCAGACATCGGCATACTCATGGAGCTTACTTTCCAGCTCCTACTCGCCGACAGTTCGGCGGAGCATTGATCTGTGTAGGGCGCACTGATGCTTGTCCCAGCAGCCTCGGAAATCAGCCACGCCTGTGGCATGAAGATGGTGTCGCTGATGGTGGTGCCGTGATTGAATAGGCCATTCTCCAGGACTGGATTAGTATTGGTGTCCCAGGGCACTTCGAAGGATGGCTCGCTAGACCACATAGCGGTGCTCGTCATGGCCACACTTTGGCCGGGGTACTGAAATTGGATCTGGGCATGAACTGGCGCGACTCCGTGCCGCTCTTGATGGTCGTAGCTAGGGATGCATTCAGGATTTTGTCTCTCGGTCTGGAGGGACGCCGAGTTGCCGGGATTACCCTGTGCGGGATTGGCCAACCTATTAGAGGCAGGAGCAGTCGGGGCGGCCGAGACTCGGGGCTTGTCCATGCTGGTCCTGCAAGATGAGTTCACCATGACTTTCGGCTGGGCGGGCCAGTTGCTCAGGGGCGGAAGCATGTTCCGTGACTTCCCGTCAAACAGCCTCGCTTTCAACGCACCCACAAGCCCTTCCGCCTCATTCGCATTCCCGCACATCTCGTCAAATGAGAACGGCACCAAGTTATCCGTGATGCAGCTGCCTCCGCTGCCATTCCCGCCGCTCGAGTTCAGCTCGGACTTGGGCAGCTCGAAGTTGGTCCGAGCATTGGCCCCGCGCAAGGCCCTGGCAGCCTCATCATAGGCCTGCGCCGCATCCTCGGCTGTGTCAAAGTCCCTAGCCAAAGCCTAACCTTTTGCAACGAGTCTTTGATCTCCGCTACCCACCTCCCCGACGGCCTTTGCCTCACTCCGACGAACTTATGGTGGCCTCGGGACGAGGACTTCTTCCGGCCCCTTAAACTTCCTTCTGGCATGCCCATTTTTTCCTCGGCCGATTGGAATCGGTCCTTTTTTTAATCGAACTAGCCCTATTTCCGAGGTGGTTGATGTTTATAAGAGCCCTTGATGAATCTAGCATCTGCAGGACTTGAGAAATGGACAAGGAGGAACTGGCCAAGCTCCATGCGTTGGATTGATTGTGACATTACAATTGCAGGCTAACGTCGTTCATATCGACCAAAAATCCAGAATTGAATAAATATTGCAACTGGTTAAAATCAACAACGTAAGTGTTGAGGAACTTCTATACATAAGCAGACAGAATTTGACAGTTCTTTAATATATTTTTGTACGTGTGGACTGGGCACTATGTCAAAAGGTGAGACACTCAATGTGTCCTTGTGGAATACCAATTCAAAGGAAACCATTTCAGTACCTATCACTATCGATCTGAGACAATCTGCCTGATGAATTCTTCGTATTGACAAGATCTGCGCTGCAAGGTACCGCTAGATTTGCACATACATGTCAGTCTTATGTCCGCAGTATGCCTGGCACGGTATTTTCGTGATGGTAATAACGTGGGACTAAAGCCCGTTTGGAGTAGTCGAATCTACCGTGACTAATGAAGGCGACATGAAATTAACAGGGAACATTGAGATAGCAGCGCGAATTAGACAAGTGGAGCGCATACTTTGGTAATTCACTGGTCAACCATGAACTTGGCTGAGGTAAGAAGATTGGGTCGCATTAGGCCATGAAGACATCAATATGTCCAGTATTTTTCACTCGGTTTCGAATTTACTAGCCAAATTATGTTTAGCACTTATCAAATTGAGTGGTCATATGTTTCGATTCACGTCCAAAGTTTTGGAATAAAATTTGGGTTCCACGATAGTATTTCCAGGTTGGGTTTGATAGGAACCACCAATTTTAGACTAAGCTCCTAGTGAACATCTGCATTCGATGTAGAATCCTAGAGTATAATCCGAACTGGGAATTCAGGATGAGAGAGAAGATCAAGCAGAGAAAATACCTAGGAAGCTGTCCGTCTTTTAGCCATCATATGCCTTGACGAACTCAGTTAAATCCTTGGGTACAATATCTCATTTTTGTGCCAGTAATTGATTTCAATTTGCCAAAAACTGGTAACTACGACACCGTAAGAGAATATAGTTGATCGATACTGCACAGTACAAAAGCAATTTCCACTTCATTCTTTAGCTGATTTTTTTCCATAAAAAACCAAGCATCATATCGTCACTCTGAAGCGACGAACTAATCGTAGGGCTTAGTCCGTCTCTCTTTTGAATTACACAGCTACCTTCTCGTTCATCAGTCACTCCTTTTGTACCCAGCATCTTAAACCTCAGAATTACCCTCCATACCTCGGGTCCACTACAAAAATTTACCATGATATATTGGAATAATGCAACATGAAATTGTAACGGTGACAAAAATCTTCTCCCCGAACATGCAACACTCAAAAATTCTATGCAAGAGGACTCAGACTGATGATTTGAGAAGCAAAGAAAACATATGAATGGGTTTGCCACCATATAGATGAGAAACAAATGGTAGACAACCACCAAACCTACTCAAAGATTATTCAAAGCACCAATCACGCGATAATTTTCACAGAATAAGACATTTCTTCACATAGAAAGGTGAAAGGGCGACTAGCGTTGGTACTCCTATGATCGTCATTATACGAGTTCCATACTCTACACACCCCGTAAAATGTCTAATCTGACAGATAACTACTGCCTAGAAAGGTGTGCCCATCACCACATGACGCAGTCCATGACAATGCAATTGAAGGATCAATTTAGCACAAGGGTCATTCACAGATTAACCAAGAAGCAATTCGTATCTGAACCTAGGACCAAGGCTTCTTCATACTATTTGGGCATGAACAATGCAACTTGTACCACTTGGCCAGCTGCCTGAGTAACAAGTCTCGTAAACAGGACATAAAATAGGGGCTAAAGTTTCAGTTGAGAACCAAAGCAAACAACACATTCAATTGAACAGCAGATATAACCGACGGCTAACAACAGCAACAAAATAACATTTCAAACATTTCCCCTGTTCCCAAAACATAATAATTTCTAGACATCCGTCTACCATTCCTAGAAATAACTATCACTGCAAAGTAGTACTTACCATAATATTAACAAAGGCTGGCAAGTTATGCATCCCAAAAGGTTTAGGAAGTCCCACAGGAGGAAACATCAGCCATTCGATCCTAAAGACTGACCACGACCAAATTATCTTTTGCCAGCAAATTGATCTCAATTACCACCTCGGCCACCACCCCACCCACTTCTCCCACCTGACCATCCTTGGCCCCCATCAGATGGTCTCGGCTTCTCCCAACTGCTCCCATCTGCATCATCCATATTCCCTGACCCTCCTTTCTTCCAACCACCGGAACCCTCTCCTCCATCAGAACTCACAGTTTTCTTCCAACCATCACCACTGGTTCCACTTCCCTGCCCAGCCCAGGAAGACCCACCACCTTGTTTGCCCCATGAAGAATCTCCACTTTCTTTATTTGAAGATCCTCCATTTTTGTTCCAAGACCCACCCTCAGCGTCATCTCTGTTTCCAGACCAACTCTTATTCCAACCACCAGATCCTTCTCCTCTGGAACTCTCAGTTTTCTTCCAACCATCACCATTGTTTCCACTTCCCTGCCCAGCCCAGGAGGACCGATCACCTTGTTTGCCCCATGAAGAATCTCCACTCTCTTTATTCCATGACCCTCTGCCAGGGTCATCTTTGTTTCCCGACCATCCCTTCTTCCAATTACTGTACCCTTCTCCTCCACCAGAATTCTCAGTTTTCTTCGAACCATCACCATTGTTTCCACTTCCCTGCCCAGCCCAGGAGGACCCACCACCTTGTTTGCCCCATGCAGATTCTCCACTTTCTTTACCAAGAGAGCCTCCATTTTTATTCCATGACCCACCATCAGAATTATATTTGTTTCCAGACCATCCCTTGTTCCGACCACCAGACCCTTCTCCCCCAACAGAACAGTCAGTTTTCTTCCAACCATCAACATTTTTCCCACTTTCCAAACCACTCAAAAAAGAGCCTCCATCTTGTTTACCATAGGAAGAATCTTTATCTTGTTTATTCCAAGAGCCTCCGCTTTTGTTCCATGACCCTCCAATGGCATCGGAAGCCTTTGGCTTGCTCCACTGGTCCATCTCCTGGCCAGTAGATCCACCTTCATTCAATGCATCCGCACCAGAATCTGCATTTCCAGTGTCGCAAGATTCCTCGGATTTTTTCCTGCTGCTCTCAGCGTTGCTTGTGAATTTGTTCTTTCCCCATGGTGCAGCACTGGAAGAAGACTTATTAAGGTTTCCAATCATATCATCCCACTTGTCATCCCCAGCTCTTGAAGTGTCTCCTGCGTGTTCATTCCATGAAGCATTTTCACCTTGTTTGTTCCATGAAGACCATTCAGAAGAAATCTTTGGCTTGTTCCAGCTATCAGTTTGATTGTTGCCACCAGATTTACCTGTGCTCCATCCACCAGGTCCTGAATCCCCCTTCTCTTTCTCCCAGGAGTCCTTGGATTTAGCCCAGTCACTCTTCGAACCTTCTTTGTTCCCCCAGGAAGATGCAAAATCAGCTTTCAGTTCCTGATTGCCAGAGTTACCTCCAGCATCATTCCAAGATCCTCTAACCGGTTTACTCCAGGATGATCCTTCATCTTGTTTACTCCAAGATCCTCCATCTTGTTTATTCCAAGATCCTCCATCAGCGCCAAAAGATTTGGGTTTGTTCCAACTGCCTCTTTGATTGCGGCTCTCATATCCACCATTACCCCCAGAAGAAGAATCCACCTTTCTGTTGCCCCAGGATCCCTCTGAGCTTCCCCATCCACTGCCTGAACTTTTTTCTTTAACCCAAGATGCAGCACCATCACCTGGAGCAAATATCACAATCTTCCTGAAACCAACTGATTTTTGACTAAATAAATTTGACAAGAGGAAAGTCTATGGCAAAAAGAAACCAGATGAAGGCATAATGAAAATAAGCAGAGGTTCACCTGACATTATAAACTAGTAAAGATTGAAGGTGAAAAGATCTTCAATCTCTACAACAAATTACGAACATTAGAGAAATGTAAATGTTCTTGAGTTTTCCTGTTCTCATTGTTCCCAAATTTACTACAAAAAATTTCATCCATGAAGTTAGCTTGTTGCTTATTCAGTGAAAATTTAAGGATATGTATCTGACAAACTAAAATTACATAATAAAACATGTGCAATAATTTTTTATTGATGTAACCTATTCAGAGTATTCAAAGAGAAATGGTAATATACTGCAGTGAAAGTAATGCCATGCAGGGCATATAAATGATGACAATTTATAAGACAGGATAATCTCACAATATATAATCAAGCCACTAAATAAACAGGTAGAAAGATATCCCCCTAAAAACTGACTTTAATTTAGCCGAGCAAAATAAATCAATAGTACTTAATCGTCCAGATTTCAGGAAAAAATAAGGAATCAACTTTAAAAGTCTTGTCAGCTTATTTCATCTATTGTTTCTTCAACTTCAATACGGTTGACCAGACTTCAGTTGTTCTATGCAATCCTTGACTTTGTTGTAGTATACTTTCTTCTTTCTCTTTAATTTTGCAGTATCATTAGTAAAGTAGTGGCTGGTGTTTTGTCTGTTCACTGAATTAAACTCATGATTCGTTTTTTTTTTTTTTTTTTGGTGAATAAAACTCATGATTCTTTATACCTACATAATGTAAACAATCCCCCATCAAGGTTCTATAATCTATAACAGAATGTACTCCAGTTAGCAGTACATGGACCATCTAAAAAGGCTCGGAGTATTTGCAGCAGACCTTCATTTTTCCATCCAGATGACGAATCCTGACCGTATGATCTTCCTCTTCCAAAACGACCACCACCTTGTTGACCACCTCTTCCTCTTCTCCCACCTGATCCACGACCCCCATCAAATGTTTTCCGCCTCTCCCATGAGTCTTGCTTATTTGAATCATCTTTCTTTTCCTTCCCCCAATCTCTGCACCCTTGATCTCCACCAACAGTTTGAGATGTACTCCATCTGTGACTTCGGTCCTCATTTCCTTGTTTGTCCCATGAAGATCCTCCAGTTTGCTTACCCCAAGAAGAACTTCCATCTCCTTTCCCCCAGGAACCGCCATCTTCTTTATGTGCGTCAGCTTGCTTACTCCATGATGAAACCCCATCTGCTTTACTTGTTTTATCCCAATGACGGTCAGCTCGTTTGCCCCATGTAGAAGAGCCATCTTTCTCATTACCATCATCTAATTTACTCCATGAAGAAACTCCATCTTGTTTCTTCCACGAAGAAACCCCTTCATCTCTCTTTAATGATGAGCCCTCATCAGCTGCATTCCAAGAACTTCCATCTGTTCTCTTCCAAGAACCTCCAGCTTGTTTACCCCATTTATCACTTAAATCCTTGTTCTTTTCTTCAAAAGCTGCAGCCTCACTAGAGGAATCAAGATGACTTTTCGTCTTGAGGTTCACACCACCCCAACTATGAGAATCCTTTGAAGGGTCTTCCGCTTTTCCCAATGATGAACTAGCATCTTGATTATTCCAATTATTCCAAGAAGAACCGCCATCAGTGCTAGAAGTCTTTGGTTTGTTCCAACCACCTTTATCCCCACCAAAGGCATTATCCTCCCCTCTACCAAAAGATTCATCCGAATCCTTCTGTGCACTTTTGTTAGTGACATTCCCATCCTTTTCATTCCCAGCTCCAAGTGTTGCATTGCCCCAATTGCCTGCATCATTTTTAGAAGATTCTGCAGCAACTCCAGTTTGTTGCGATCCTTTACCCCAGCTGCCTGAAGAACTGCCACCAAAACTACCTTTTGTGCTAGCTTTGTTCCACATGTCATCACCTTTTCCCCACCCACTTATTTGATCATCATGAGAGGCCTCTTTATCAGTGGATGCAGCTTTACCCCAAGTGGAGTGCTGTTCTGGAGCCACTTTTTTCTCCCATCCGTTGTCCTCTACATCTACATAATTGTAAACAAAGGGATATGAGACAGTTCAAACACGATGACAAATAGATCAAACAAAGATCAAACATATAAAAATTCTCCTGACCCTTTTTGGAATCAAAACCTGCAGAGCTAGATGGATCTGCAGAATCATGTTCAGTTGGAACCTGCATAGCCAGACCATTTTTTGTACCAAACTTCTGACATTTGCATTAAATAAAAGGAATGGAAAAGTGAGTAATATATAAAATAACAAGAGCCAGTTTACTAACCGAAAATCCTGAGGCAGAAAAACTAGGCCAGGAACTCCTAGAATAGAGAAGAGGCAATGAAGGATTGTCACAACTACCATTATGTAATTAAAGAAAGAAACAATCCCCCACTGGTACAATATTCATGCAACCACATGCAATGCCTCCAGTAACAACCCAATACTGGATTAACACCTGGACTTAGGCATTTTATACGACAAAAGTTTCACCCATTCTTTGAGATCACTTAGGCAACTAGACTTTGTCTGAGCTCTGAATTCCTAAGATAGAAAGCAAAGTTACATATATTGCACTCAGATCGAGAGGTACAGAATCAGATATTCTAATCATAGAGCTGATGTTCAGTAACCAACAAAAAAATTCCAGAGAGTACTAATAGCACAAAGAACCAAGGACTAAGTGACCAAGCAAAATCACATCAAAGGCATGCAGTCACAATGCTTCATGACAACACTATCACTAACAAACCAGTGAATCAATAAAGTAGATCTTAGAGGCTGCTCTTTGGCTATATGACCAGGCATGTGACTACAGTTGACTTGGTCCACAGAAACATAAAAGTCCATGCTAAAGACATACATTTCAAGCACAAGAGAAAGCAACAGAAGTTCTAAAATTGCGGGGAATGTTTCTTGCATATGGTAGCTTATTTGTTTTCTTTTTTGGTTCGAATATGCACCAAATAAATAGCTACTTAAACCATGAGAGTACCCCGTATCAGATGACCCTCCAACGTTCCAGCCACTGCCACCTGCTGAAGGTCCAGCTCCACCTATCCAATCTACATATAGGAAAGAACACAAAATATTTTATGACACCTAATTTCAATCATTAGGGCATCTCTTTTATATGTTCTCAAAAACCCAAACCAGTACGAAATTGAGAAAGGAAAGACATCAAAGATATATGTTCAAAGCAGAGCATTAAAGAACAAAGATCAGAGAAAATTTCCAAACCAAATGAATCAGGAGATGCAAATAAAACCTCCTAACATAATAATTCAAAGATGTGATTTAGTAAAACAATGAATGAAAAACGAACATTTGTTATATGAACAGTAACAATTGGGCGACCTAAGAGATTCACCTGTAGAACATCCCTCATTTCCAGAAAGATCAAATGGTTTTGAGGTACTGGAGTCAGGATCCACCCTATAAAAACCCAAAGAAGTTACATAAGAGCAAAGTACAGGTGCATCTCAGAGTTCAGGAATACTCACAGATCACGGAATATATAAGAATTACCCATTCAATATAGCAGTGCTCCTTCCACGAAGTTCAGCAAGATGCTCCGATTTAACTGTAGCAATAATGACCCATGAAAATGTCACCATGCTGACTGACCTAATCAAAAGAACAAGTTCAAAATGATAAACAAACCTGTAAGAACTTTTTGTTGAGAGTCAAGCTTCACTGTGATGTCAGAACGCCTTACAGCTATGACACGGCAAAGATATCCCTTCAAAGGGCCAACCCTGATTCTCAATGTTTGCCCGACCGAGAATGGTCCATCTTTATCACCTCGAGTAACTTCACATAGATGTTAATTACCCAACCACATGAAAGTATGGACACTTACACCAAGTAGTTAGATACTTACAGTCATTGTTTTCCCTCGCTTGCCATGACTTCTTAGGTGACAAAGGGGATTTGGGAGAAGATGGTGAATCATCAAATCCAAAAAAACCTGATTCAGCACCCTGAAAGTGGGAGAGTTTAAAACAGAGAAAAGGAAGAAAAGATCCTCATGTATCAGAAAGGAGCAATACAAAGACACTTGGCACCTTCATATTTTGAAGAGATTGCAGAAAAAGAGAACCTTTTCAGAGCATGCATGAACTGGAGCTTTCATTTTCTCGCAACATTGAGCTTTGCAACAGGTATAACCCCCATTTTCCTCCTCATTCTCATTGTGTAGAAAGACAATCCCTCTGTAGATTTGCTTGACAATCCCTTCCTTATCCTGCAAGAGATGAATCAGAATGCCAAGGTTGAAGTCTGTGCACGCATTAATCAAGAGTAAAATTAGTTAGTCTGCAACTGTGTAGCAACTGCTACAGACCTTTGATGGACCTTCCAGCACCCGAACTGAGTCATTAACTGAAATGGGTTTCTTGTGCTGATCAAATGCTGTAAACTTTCCCTCAAAGGGTCCATTCTTTATATCATGAACACCCACATTCAACACTTTACTTCCCTCTGAGCCCTCTTGAAGGATCTGGACAATGATAAACCAGTAACCGGGAAATAAGAAGTAACAACTGTACATATAAGGTTAAAAAGGTGCATCTATAAAAAGAGACAATAAAGTAGACATTAAAAGTTTACCTTGTAACTATCATCTTTGTCAAATCCAACAATAAGACCAAAGTCTTTTCCCCTATAAGCGCAATGGATGCAGGTATTCAAATTATATTTAGAAAAAAGGAGCAATAGATGCAGAGGCAAAGTAAATGCAAGTGACTGATGTATCATGATCAATTATCACTGCACAAGTAAACAAAGACTCACCCAAGACTGACAAGTTCATATAGTTCGTATTTTTTTGCAGAATTGGAGCTGGATGAGCCATCTCCTTTTTCACCACCTTTATCACACTCTATTGTTCGCTTTTTCTTTTTCTCACCATAAATCTGTGAAAGCCATTCCAAATCTCCAGATTCATTATTCTCAGAAGGCTGAAACTTCAATAATTCCTCTTCTGTAGGCATGACACTCCAAAAGCTTAATGCTTCTAATGACATTCTTTTGTATAAATATCCATCCTTGAACATCAATCCATCAAGAACCTCAAAATGTTTGCCAGTATCACGATCGCGCCGAAACTGCATCATAGGACGGAACTCCCTATACACGAGATGGAAAGATATATGTCATAAACCAGAGCTGATAAACTATATCAACTAAGATGTCTATCTTACACTTACTCGAGTTCACTTGAGCTGATTAATTTGGGCGCTGGTACAGCTGTTCTCTTAATAGAAGCACCCCCACCCTGGGGAAAGGAAAATATGCTGATCACAAATCATGATTACAAACTCATGAAATAAATCATAGTGCCATCAGACTTCACAAAGCAGTAGAAACTCTGTGCTTTAAACAGCCTCCACTAAAATTTTCATGTAAAGCCAACCATTAGTGGCCAGAATTCTTATAATCATAACAAGACAAAGCGTAATGCCTATAAGAATAAAATGAAGAACTTATAATAATGGTCCTTCACGTAGGACGAGGACAAAAGAACTTGCGATGTCGTGCTGCTCTCAAACAAGACAACTGAGTACAAAAAAACCCACAAGAAGTAGCACAACACAATGACAGAGCCACATCAGGATACAAAATTCAGGATCCAATAGCTGATTGTGAATTAACTGAGGGAAAGATATCCATAGGAGAAAAGCAATATCAGAACTAAGTTAAGTAATTACAAATTTCTCAGCCATCGCCTGTAAGTCGATTCTGGGGATCAACTTCACTGTTGCCCTTCTTCGCTCATTATTTACCGCAACAATCTACAAAACATAAGTTTCAATGAATAAGTAATAGTTAAATCCGATTACTAATAGCAACCTAACCCCTGAAATCATACCTTTGCAAGGTCCCCCTTGTATTTACCATTCTTCACACGGGCCCATGTGTCCACAGAGACTTCACTGCGATTGCTTCTCAAAGAAAGCAAATGGGAAACTTCGTTTCTCGGAACTGGTGCTATTCGACTAGTATAGATACTACAGAGGCCCCTACATGACTGATATAAGAATGAAAATAACCAATTACCAGTCATTACCATAAATAAACCTTCGAAAGTTTAAAAAAAAAATTAGTACCGATGACTTCTTTTAGATTGATCCATAAATCAAACAAGAAGACACATAATATGCACATTTTCGTGTACTAACATCCATAAACAAATCAGTTACCTCAATTACATCAGACTGACGGTCTGCTTCAATGTAAATGTAACCTTTAACATGGTCAATAGCAAATGCAGATATAATCTGAATCTTGTTACCCAGTGACATTAAGTCAACATACTTCTGCATAAGACAAAAGGCTGAATTTCTCTCTCGACCAACCTGAAACATTTAATCAATGCGAGAAATCCTATTAGGCAGGAAGAAGATGAAAAGAAACCAGAAAAGATTTGGCTCTATGTCACAGAATAAAGGAAAATAAATATCTACCGTGCATTTAACTTTCCAGACCACTGGATCCTTAACAGAAGGCATACCAGAACCTACTTCAACCGAGTCCTTCGCATCATATTCATCAGCAAATCTTACAAGCGCTGAGCCATCTCTGTAACGTGCTTCCATAATTTTATCAAATTCCTCCTCGAACTGCTCTTCTTTGGGGAAAACCGGAAGGTTATGTGCTTTAAATGCATCATTCTTGAGATTTTGCACAGCATCAACTTCTTCCATGAAACCTGTTACCGAATAATAAACAGCACAATGGACAGAAATAAAGATTAGTCATTTCATAACTCATCATTACACCTCAAGAGGCTTTAAGCTTGCAAACTGTACATGTGCAATTCAACATTGGATCATTGCTCACGACTCAACATAAAATCATCACTACTTCCTAAGGACCAAAACTAGTCTTCACTGTTCAATACCACGAGATTATCCAGAGACTAATCGGTCCTATGGAAATGCAGAGTCACAAACATTAACCACCACAACTGACCATGAGCCTCTAACAAAAAAAATATGTTCAATTCAACCAAAAGTTTAAAGACTAACATCCCCAGAGCATAAGAACAAGCAAAGAGAAATTTGATTTTGATTATATCGAGTAAATATGATATCCGGCCTCGCAAAGTTGAAATTGACCAAAGACTCTTTGTCTGAGAAGGAGGCGAGGTGAAGAAATTGGACAGTGGGTGAGGAAAATTGTAAAAAAATTCTTGAGAAGAAAAGAGCAGGAAAATTTTGAAATCTTATTCTCTAAACCTATATTTTCTCTCTTCTCAGATATAGCACACGGGTTAGGAAAAAATCAACTACTCCACAAGCAACTCCAAGTCATGCAATTCTTTATACTTGTGAGTGCAGATGGTAGGAGAGGACATGAAATGCACACTTATCTTCTCCAATGTATTGTCAAGCCAAATCTAGGTCAAAACAACTAATACAACTGCATTCTAAGTAAAGAGAAGTCATTGGCTGAAAGGAAGGCACACCATACAAACATACATAAAGGAGAAGCTAATTGACTAATCAAATTAAAGCTAACTAGAAAAAGATCAGGCAAAGTTTCCGCACCACGGGACTCTAAACAGCATGCATTTTAGCTCTCACTTCAAATGTTTCCAGTCTGTCAAATGTGCTCTTGTTTACATCTCACAAAATATCCACTTTAAGTGCAACCGTTCCTTCTCCAGCTTCCTATCAACTTTAGAGCCACTAAATTAACTAAACGAGAAAGGTCGATGGCTCCACCTATTTTAATAACTTCGTACAAAGCTTGCTCATCGCCCTTCTTACATCACCTTACATCATAAAATACCTGGAGAAACTAGACAATCGCAACATCTCCTCACTCTCCAGCGTTAACCAGAAAAAATTATGCAAATTGAACTCTGAGCCGCTTGGATAAAAATATAATGAAGAAAGAATCTTCCGACCCCAAAACCTTCAACTGGATGACTAACTGATAGCAAATTTTCAAAGAGAAACCAACATGCAAACACTAGTCATGATCTCCAGTCGCAAGCGATGATTCAAGCAGAGAACTTGCATTAAGCATCAGCTGCCAGCAAACCACGGCATTCTCCCAAAAAAATCGAAAAAATCGAAAAAATCGAAAAAATCGAAAAAATCGGAAACAGAAAACCTCAAAGCCCTCCCTTCCCTCACCCTGAAACCCTAGATTGTGAACATTCCAGCATATCCAACCCCATAACCTCAAGCTTCCGGAGAATACAGGACGCGAGCTCAACGTCATCACCCATCTCCACAGTTCGGAATCCGCGACATTGTTTCAGCGCACGCACATACAACCCGCGGACGGAAACCAAAAAACACCGTAAGAACACCAAAGCACAATAAACTCCCCCCCATCCATTCACCGCAATCCCCCCCCAAAACCCTCCCGGAAAAGGCAGAACCGGAATGCAGACCCAAATGCGGGCTGTCGCGGAGGAAGGCGCGCGAGAGAGAGAGGGAGAGAGAGGGAGAGAGAAGGAGAGTCGCGGACCTTCATCGTCGAAGATGCTGTCGTCGCTGGAGTCGTCGCCGCCGCCGGTCTCGTCGGCGGCGTCCTCGAAGAACTGGAGGACGCCGCGGTTCCTCCGCTTGCGGCCGCCGCCGGTCTTGTCGTCGTCGCGGCGGTCGTCGTCGACCTTCCGCTTGCCGGACGATCCTTTCCCGGCGACTTCCTTGCCCTTCTTCCTCGCCATTTCGCCGGACACACCCACCGGACGGTCGCTCTCAGGCTGACATTAAGAGAGAGAGAGAGAGAGAGAGAGCTTTTCAATTTTGTGAGGGAGCCGGAACGACTTCTGAAGAGAGAGAGAGAGAGAGTGGCACCGTAAAAATGTGATCGGACGTTTTTACCTCGATCGCTGCGTGCGACACGTGGCCTGGAAAAATTGACAGAAATCATGTTTGAACTTTAACGCGAAGTGCTATATCTTTCCTAAATAAGTGCTAAATCTAAATCCTTAAACGATATATGATTATATTCGATATTATCCTCTCGTCCATTCAAGTTAACGGATCGTGTCAATTTGACTTTCAATGGTAAGTTTGAATTATGGGAAAAAAATTATAGCTTGATCGAACAAGACTTTAGAATGTTATAACTTTTATTGCTCTACCATCCTTTTCGGGTAATTATTTTTTGGGAAAGATTCACAAATATTCTTAATCCGCATTCAACACACATTTACGTTAAACTTAAATTCTCCATCATGACACATTTACTCTAAACTCAAATTTGCATTTGTATGACACATTTATCACTCATCAAAATTTCATTAGATGATTTTTTGGCCGAAACAATGCTATTTTTATTTCATTTCATATTGACACTATGTCAACATTGTTTGCTTTTTCGGTATCCATATAGGTATATTTTTAACGGTTCTAATTGATAGAAAATTGACGAAAAATAAATAAATCACACAAATACAAATTAAGGATTTCTAATATCATAAAAAAAACTTTACCATAAATGTGTTATGGTAAGCATAATTTAGGGTTTTTATGTGACTTCCGCCCTTTTATATTATTCATTTTGCATAAATTTCCAAGTGAAATGTCATGGCATATAAGATATTACTACAAGCTTGTTTGGAAAAAAGCTATTAAAACACTTCTCCCATTATTTCTTACCAACTTTTTAGAGATTATATTAAACAAATTGAAAGCTTAACAATGACATTTTTACATGAAGTTAAAATTCATGGATCATTAAAAGACCATTTGGGTTTTTTTTTTTTTTTGGTAAAAACCATTTGTGGTATTATCTTCTCTTGTTAATAGAAATATTATACTATTCATTTTAATGTTAGATCATAATCATACTTAATTACGAAGACAAATCACAACATTTCATGCGTTCCCGTTCTATCATCAACTCTTAAAGTTCTTACTCATATGTTAGTAAAATTCATCGCATCCTATTATTTACTCGCCTTGTACCTTATTGTCGAGCCATTAGTAACTTGTATTTCATTATATTTATAGGATATTCTCCGTTTAGTCCAACAATCTTTGCAAAAAGTATGTCATTAACACTTTATAAGTACATCTACATAGTTATCATTGTAACATCAATTTTATATCAAAGTAAGAACTCAAGGCTTTGCTAGCTAGAGTAGCACAAGGTTGGAGAAGGGTAGGAAGCTGGAGGGAGAACATTTGTGCGTTTTCCTCTTTTATAGTACTTCCACCTCTTTTGCTCGAGCTTTAATTTCTCTTATTGAATTTGATTTAATGATTTTTCATTATTTTTTTTTCCATTTAAAGTGACCATCATGTTATAAATGCTTATGTTGACCGTAACAAGATATAGTAATCACTGCTAAGATTATATTCAAATCACTATACTTGGAAAGAATCCCAAGGACAACTTAGGAGATTAGGTCCATGTGCCCCAATAATAATCCCGTGCCCGCAGGTGGGCGAATTCCATTTCAAGTGCAAACTAGTTAATTGAGCCTAAACTTTAAGATACTCGATTGAAGTGGCTTGTGAGTCTAATCGAGTGATCATAACTACTATATTATAAATTTGAATAATACATACATACACATTAATAAGTATATAGTAAATATTCCAATTATGGTATATTTTGACAATTCAAGCTCAAGTTCGAGTATGATTCGAGTTTTAACTAGAATTTGTTAATTATTAAGTGGACTTGAATTTAAATTCAATGAAAACTTTATTCAACGAACTCAAGCTCATTAAAAACTTAATTGAGCACTCGAGGCTTCTTTTATTTAATTTAAATCTCCTAAAACTTTTAGAAATCTATAAATTATTTAAAATCAACAAGAGTACATTTACTTCTCCAAAAATGAATGATTCGAAATATATTTTCAAAAAATATGATTGTTTGAATCAATTAAAAAAAAAATTAACTGAGTGAAAAATATAATTATAGTCGAAGAAATTATTTAGACATAAATTGTTATCAATAATAAAATATTACTCATTAGCCAACAGGCAATATGGGCAACTAATTTTTTGAAAAATCTTTTCTAAATGATTCTCGTCTTCGGAAAATAAACAGAACCTTAAATTTATATAACTTAATGGTCAAATGAAAAAATTTAAATAATTTCAAATGTTAACAATATGCAATTTCGATGATATAAGGAGTTAATTATTAAGTAACACATATAAGGGTCAAACACTTGCATCGTTCGCAATGACTTGCTTGTTTTCCCTCCTGTTTTTCGGCTCACAGGCCAACTCAAGGTGCTCGGAGAAAGGGAGGAATCTATTATTGTGCATGCAAATTATCAAGCACCATAGTAGATCAGTGTCATCTAGAAGAAGCACGTACATAGAAAAAACATGACCTAAGTTTTCATAGAACACGCCAGCTGGTAGGAGGGGTGGCACGGTACATAGACAAAAACCAAATGAAAAGGAAGAAGTACTTAAAAACATGCTAATTGTCACAGCTGAAACATCCTACATGAAGATAAGCAGGACATCGACAGTCGGGCATATAGCCTACGCAAGACCAGAGGCAGGACAGTCGGAGAGCACTCCCCGAGTGTTCAATAGCGCTCAAATGAAGATGGGCGGCCTCCCCGGCTTGGGCGGTCATAAGGACCAGCCCTGCTTCGGTAGCTCCGATCCTCGTTACGTGCCGGCCCTCCACTTCCATACCTATCACCACCTCCTCGTGGGCCAGCATCCCTGTCATAGCCTCTATCTTTGTTGAAACCGTTCTGAGGATAACGATCTGAACCACCACCATATCTGTCGCTTGCAAAGCGATCACCAGAGGGGTACCTGAATGATTAGCAGAACACACGTCAACTACAAGTGACGGCATCACTATCACATCACAAGCACATCTTGTCTTACTTGAATTGTTACCCAGACAAAAGGAAGAGCACTTATCTTTGGGATCTAGGACAATATACCTACATAATATATATATTACAAGAAGTAGGAGCTTTGTACATGGCTTCATACTAGTCTATACAGGTGTTATTAACATGACAAAATAAGTAGAGCTTAAGACCAACCTTAGTACCAACAAACAGACAGGAAGCACGAAATGCACCTCTCAGTAAACAAATGTCGAGTTGAACTCCACCCTTTCCATATAGCTGAATGAAAAAAAAGAAGAAAAGGAAGAAGAAGAAGAAGATTCAAGTACCTGTCGCTAACATAGCGATCACGGCCAGTATGTTTGAGATCTCTGCTCTCAAAGCGGTCCCTATCCCCAAAACGGCCTCCATCATAGCGGTCATCAATTAAACGATCACGTTCTCCTCCGAAGCGATCTCCACCACCACCACCACCACTGTAACGAGAATGTGAGGAGAATGGAGGACCACCCCCACCTCGTCCACTACCTGCCGAAGGGCAATCACGAGCCCAATGACCAAGGCGCCCACATTTGAAGCATTCGTCTTGTGAAGCAGGCCTGTCTCCTCCATAATTTCCCCGGCCCCCCGATGAGTAGCCTCCACGATAGGCATGATCTGCATCTTCCGCCATTTTAGGTTGAGCTTTGTTCACTGAGATAATACGGTCACCAAATTCACGTCCATGCATCTCTCTGATAGCATCCTCCATACCACGGCGATCTGAATAGGTTACAAACCCAAATCCACGTGGACGGCCTGTGTCTCTTTCCAGCATAATCTACAGAAGAACAATGTTAGAGAAACTGTGCAAATGAAGCATTTGACAGAAGTCTAGTCATTTGTAAACTGGACCAAAATTAAAGCACAATTTGTTCTAGAGCAAAAGCCAAACATCATATGCAAAAATGGACCCAAAAAAAAAAAATCATATGCAACAGAAAGCTACGGTGAGATATTCATTCTATTTGGCAGTTACTCTTGCTTATATATTACCAGAAACATCTAGTACGCTCAAAAGATAAACACAAGACAAAATATGAATCTCAAAAGAGGGAGGGAAAGAAGATAGATTAAAGCCCTTATGAAGACCAAAATCACGACAACAAGAGAGATACAAAATAAATCATTGGCTAGCTAAATGGTACCAGAAACATATACTCTATTTTACAAGCAATAAATCCAGAAACATGTAAAATTCCTTCAGATTCATTAAGGGCCAAGTTCAACCATACTGACAAAACGTAACAGCCTCAATGCAACAGCTGTGGGAGTAGAGATACAAGAAAAAGGGAGGCAACTTTCCTCAGCCACTGCATCATTTTCACAGATAAGGTGCCAGAATGCTTCTTTATGAACATGGCAAGAATCCAGATGAAAACCCAAATCTGGTATTATTCCGCAGGGCTAAACAGACCAAACAGAATTTTCACCAAGCTAATACTAAGAAGACATGATGGTTAAATGACAAAGGAACAATGTTCACATACTATTTATACAAAGATATCGGAAAGAAAGTTAACAAGTTGAACATGCTCTGTCCATGGTTTCATCAATACCATATTCAAGGATCCTACCTCTTTCACACTTTCATAAAAATAACTGAAGTTAGAGATTAACTTATGGTTTATGTAAGCTTCATATTCACATACGCAGTAAATAGAGAGCTAATCAGTAATAAAGAAGCTGAACTTACTCGTTTTGTATAACAAGAAAGGCATGGGAAGAAGTCAAACAAATGCAATGTATCTAACACAAGACGGTCTGCCATTGCACAGTCCAAAATTAGTTGTAACAGAATTTCGTTCTCAGTACCCCAAAAGATTGAGAAAACAATTCTGGCATCAGCCAATCAAGTCATAGACCACACAACTGACAACTTTTGAATGGGATTAGAAGTGTCCATCACATCTGATTTTCTTCATTTTCTCTACAAAGTGGTGGTGCTGCCAAGAGACTTAAACTCAAACAGCTCATACCAGCAATGAACACTGTAAAGATCAAACTCACGTCAAGGGTTCTGCAAGCATCAATTTTTCTTAATTGTCCTCTCAACAGATAGTGGATAGGCATTACCCACAGAAGAGAAAACTTTACAGTGATCCAGCATTTTTGTCAATGGATACTGAATTTACTCAATACTAATGGCAGATGACGGTATGTTTCCTCAGATTTGTGTTGGAAATTTTGGTTCATAATTCGACTGCATTCTTGGCACTACAACATTCTGATTGGAAAGCTATCTTGATTCCAGAAAAGGAAACGGTGAAAGAAAGAGAATAGAGACAGCACTCAAAGGAAAATCTACAATCTTTCAGGATTAGCACGCAGATACAACTGTAGGTGTCCACGCTCCACCTTGCCCTTGTTATATGAAAGTCGCTGATCCGCCATCAGAAGATCACACATCATACTACCACTTCTCTTTGGTAGGGTATTCCCAAGTTATACTAAGAGGACAGAATGCATCTCAAGAGAGGACAGGAACGAAAGGTTATTCACGCCAATCAGCACTTGAAACTGCCAAAAGCTGAGCCAATCAAACAAACTCAAATGCTAAATCACAGATGGTACCACTCCAGACTGACAACACAAAATTTGCGAGAGCTGATCCCTGAGGCAGAGCTGATTCTCCTCTCGGACGGACAAAACAGATCTGATGAGTCTCAATATGGCTATCAAGCAGCAGGACGTAAACCTAACATGGACAGCTGTTGATGAACATATACTGGGTTGCATTAGTATCCTTGTATTGCAGCCCATGCAGGAAGATTTCTTATTACATCCTCAGCTTCTACATAAGCAACCAAATCATCAGGGTCTAATTTTAAGTTTCCTTATCCATAAAAAGTTTGCTATCAAAAAGTTATATGTTAATCTCAATCAGTAATCAGCATTAGCAATCAATCTTTGATCTCCATGGAGCTTAAAATGAATCTTCTCACCATCCCTCCTCGCAAATGGACAAACAGAGCCATTTGACTCTGCCTACAACATATTTTCCACAGAGCAACAGATCAAGGATCGGCAATCCCCTCCTGCTTTACACTGAATACTGAACAGGCAACGAAATAACTGATTCTTTAGATTCTCAGGACACTAAAAACAAGCAAAGTACTTTCTCAAGATTGGCGAGGAAACTGTTGATTTACTCTTACTTCAACTGAACTTCCCACATCCTTTAGTTCTGTACCGTTGCTTATATATAGATCAATGGAAAAAGGTAACAAGGAGCATATTTGGCCAAAAAGGAGATGGTTGATATCAGAAGCCAATCACTCTAGCAGATATCTCAAGCTAGCCTCAAACACATTCCCCTAGCAGCCGGGAATTGTTATCCAACATATCCTCACCAAAAAAGAATGGTTAAAGTCGGTGTATCTCTTCCAGCTGCAAAGTTACAGTTGATAAAATCATAAATCCCCTGCTCTGACATCTCCAAAGATAACATGTGAAAACTCGAAACAGAGATCGGAAGCCCTGAACTACTAAAAAAGGAGGCAAACCAGCAAACCGCATCCCATTTCCACAAAAGGATGATGCAGGAAGGCATGGATTCTAGGCCTCTCGTATCAAGTAACTTCTAGGAACCAGGCATCGTTTCTTCATCTCAAAGAAAAAAAAAATTGCACTTCCATCGTGCAAAAGCAACTTTGCACTGTCTTTGTGTAGAGACTGGGAAAGCAAGCTACCCAGAAATCTCTCTTCTGCTGCTAAAACAGAACCTTCTATTTGCTTTTCAAGTAATTCCCACAATTCTACGTGCTACTCTCATTTCAAATGTGTGACCATCATTAGCCGCTGTGCCCAAGTATGGACCCTTTCATGAAGACTCTTTCATGCTTAGTCAAAAATATAGAGATTCCTTCCACAAAATCGCATACCATCCACTGAGATATAGAGAAGATCGGATTACATACATCAGCCATGTCTTAGTTCATTGAAATAGCCTTCTGATATACTCTACTAAATGAGCCTCCAGAGATTCTGCAATTAAACTGAGCAATAGCATCTCTAAAACCATCTACAGCATCTCAAAAAACCAAACCAGCATCCAGCAGCAAAAGAAATGAACCACGATTAATATAGTACTAAAATATTTGAATATAGAGATAGCCAATAGCGAAACCAGCATTTTGAAATAACATGAAACAATGATTCCAAAAAAATAAAAATAAAAAACTTTATCTATGAAGATTTTGACCATTTTTCCTTTACTCGTGTTGTGCGCTCCACTTTTCCCCCACATACTCATGCTGTAGAACCATCGGTACAAATGCAATAACTGTATCATGAAACAAAAGGAGAAAGCATCTGACTATAGCCAACGCTCCTGAACCCTTTCATTATTATTCACATCTTTACTCAAAATGGATATTTGCCGATTCATTATAATTTTTTGCTATTAACTGGCCTCATGAATGCCCATCTAATTAAAAACATAATTAAACAGGAGAACAGGAAGAACTAAGGACCAACGTACTCCACTTTTAGTAACATCGACAGCAAACACGGTAAAACACCAGCATTTCTCTCTTGAGAAACGCACCCAAATTATTCCATTTTGATCGGCACTTCACATTAACACAGTAAACTTCCAAATACTGCCAAAATTACAAGATTTACCAAGAAAAAGAACAGATAAACTTTCTAAGATGCCTAATGCTAGGCAGCTATTAAGCCTCACCGGTCCTTGAGAAATAAAACACAGTTTCTTAAGCGAATTGTCCTTTTCCTTTATAAAAGAAAAAGAGTTTCAGCGTACGAAAACCTAATTTACACCCAACTAGGTTTGCATGCCCTTCTTCATGTCGAAAATTTTACCCACGACAGAGCTCAAGTGCTCAAAAGAAACCCAACAAAAATCAGTCCCCACGTGCCTCGCCAATTTACAGTGCCAAACCTAGCTTTCTTCTCCAACAGAAGAAAATTATTTCAAATGTGCTTCACATGAACCAAAGAAAAAAAAAAAACCAACTTGACAGAGAAAAACACCTCAAACACGTCCAATTTCCTCTCGAGAAACCGAAACCGAGGGTGGGTTGGAAGCCCGGAGAACGATTTTCCTTTTTTACCTGAGCCTCGATAACCTTGCCGAAACGGCCGAAAGCCCTCTCGAGCTGCCGCTCGGTAATGTCCCACGACAAGCCGCCCACGAATATGCGATAATCCTCCTTCACCATCTCCGCGCCCTTCTCGCTCAATCGCCTGAAAGCCCAAAAAAAAAAAAAAAAAAAAAAAAAGACCCACACTCAATGACCAAGAACCCTAGAAAAGACACCGGGCCAGCCCTGATTTCGCAGACGCCGCCGGCAAAACGTAAATGGCGAGAGGAGAGCGGCGACGTCGCTGCATACCTAGCTGCTGCTTCGTCTTCTTCTTCCTGGGTGTTTCGGAAACTGCGCAAAGGGGAGAACTTTTTTTTTTTTTTGAAAAACCCTAGCGGATGGATTTTGGGGAAGGGAAGGGACGGTGCCTTGGTCCGTTTCCTGCGGGAGCGTATAAATATCTTCGTGCCGAATCCCCGACTCAGTGAGTCACTCGTTCCCACGTCGGAGGAATCGAACCGTCCCGACGTTCGCAAGGCCCTTTCTCGGTCTCGGGGTCACGTGTACGTTTTCAACAGCACAAATAACGTAAATTGTCCGTCAATTTTGGGCCCAATTCGCAATTTTGTCCCCCAAATTTTTAATTTATTCCATTTGGTCTCTAAAACATTTGTGATCTCTAAACACTTTTAAGCCCAATGTATATTGTCATTCATGAATTTTTAACATATTCAATTTAGTCCGTAGACTATATGAATATGTTTAATATTATTTGTAAATTTGAATGAGTGGAACAATAACTTGGATGTTTTCATAAGAGATGTGGAGAAGCAATTTTCCATTTATTTGCTTTTCTTTCTATTTGATTATTTTCAATTTGGCATTCGACTAGGACCAAATAATTTTTATCCCATCCCTATATAGGATGAATAATATAGTTTTCATACAGATTTTCCTTGATGTTACTCATTTGAAGGTTACAAGACTCTAGTTAAGATATAAGTCATCCTATTCAAGCTACTATAATATGACTTCCAATAACAGCACATAATAGCATGTAGTTATCCAAAAAGAGTTAATTATAGCAAGTTTTCACATCATGTGACACCGGGTTGTGTAAAATTTGTACCTCTACATATTACAAGCAACATAGCTACTTGTAGCATTCTCCGTGATTCTTTATGTTGCCTTGATGCAGCGAAAAAAATTACAATTCGAAATGTGAAAGCAAGCTCCACGCTCTGAAGCATTTGAGAGACATTTATCATGAATTTCATCACTCTACAATGGTCAAACTTTTCATGGGAATCATTTGCACATAAGCAGAACCTCTTCTGATATGAATTGTTTGTTGCTGGTGTAGAGAAATCATTTGCAGAGAAGCCAGACGATACTTGAAAGAGAATGTTGGAAGTTAGGACATGGAGACAGGCTAAAAGGCACGTCTAGGAGAGCCTAGGAAGGGCCAAGGGGATCAGGAAAGCGAGAGGGAGAGGGAGAGGCAAGAGGCTGGCGACCTGAAAGTAGGCCGGTTGGGCGAACTGTCGGGGAAAGTTCAAGTACCATGTCTGGTATAACAAGCCGGACTGTGATCTGAGTTTGAAGGACGTCAAGTCGACGGGCTGGGTGGATGACCGGGAGGCAGGCCGTGGGAATGATGGCATAAATTGGAGAGACAACCACAAGAGTTCATCTGCCGATGGCCGGGCCAATATGAGGCTTAGGACTTTTTCATGAACCTAGGGGAAGAAGAAGACATCAGAGCCAATTGGCAGCAACTCTACATTAGTTATTTAGTAAATAAAGCATCGACACGAACTGAGAGCATGAAGACCCTGCAAACTCTATCTGGATAAAGATCTAGGCAGAGATAAATGCGCTCGATCAGTTAGGACGACTAAGGCTCGCATCTTCAAGTGAAAATCATTAAAACACGATCATCTATCGCCTTTCACTGGACATGAAGACCAGAAAGAACATGATCATCCATCGCCGTTCACCAGAGATGAAGACCAGAAAGAACAGATAACATACGACTTGCCTCCACTTAGATAGTTAATCATGTAAGGAAGGTGACCTTCATTTAGAGGCTCTTTATTTCCAATTGAGTCTCTTGAGCTGAGACTCATCCTTCCAAAGAATTAATGGTTATTAACATTTTAGCATTCCCCTGTAGCCAAATGATCAGACCAACTAGGATGTAATAATATACATGACTGTACAAGACATAGCACATACCCAAATTACTGCTACCCTATTATCGGTCAGAGACAAGGGTTGGGTTACTCGGGTAAAAGAGGCAGCTTGGTTAAACTTGTGCCTCCGCCGCCGCCGCCTCCATTAGTCAACAATTTAGAGCTTGTTTCTTTTCGTCCGCTCGAACCAGACTTCGAGAGCTTAGAAGTTTTCCTGTTTATCTTGAGCGGAAGAATCTGCAATCTGGGGTTCAGCTCAGTGCCTGAATTTTCTGCAGTTAGCTGATAGCTTTCCACCAGCTTGAGCTGTCGAGCAACTATCTCAGAGCGTCTAGGGAGAAGTTCTACTGGCTCTCCACCAGGAATGACGATGTACTCAATTGCAAGACGGACCTCCTGTCATACAATCGAGAAAGTTAACAGGAATGATCATGCGAAACAAACTATATTTCCTTTTGTCACTTAGAAGCAGAAATAAAAGATACGTAGATATGAGACACAATGTCTTTTCAGGGTGCAGCGAATAACTGAGCACTCAATGCAAATCTAAACTAACAACGGTGACCAGATTATGGGAGAACTAAGCTACTAGCGCAAGAGACAGACAAAAATGCAATGTCAAGTCACTTTCTGGAGACTTTAGTCCATGAAGTTAGGTTATCATGAGTTGACCATTCTGCGAGGAACAGCAGATATTTTTCAAGAGCATATTTCTCCAAAGAAAAAAATTCTTTTGAAACAAATCAAAACATATTAATTATTCACACCCTTTTACTTTCCTAGATCTCCTAAAGAATAAGCCATATTGCATAGAACATGTAATACATATTCCCTGGTGTGAAAGCACGAGCCCGTCTAGGCTTTTGCCTAATCTAAGGTAGATGCATAAAAAGGCTGGACACCACAAATTTCTGTCAAGAATAATGCATGACAAGCAAAAATTGACCAGAAATTTCTACATCTCTGTTAGAGTAGTGCACAAGCATATGTTTAATGTGTCAATGCAGGACAAATATTTTTTTCTTAATCGATACAACACATGAATGATTGGATCTTTCTTTACTTCTTTCAAGTAGCAGATGGGATCTTTCTGAATCAAGGCTTCAATCAAATGCTTTATCCACATTTCCCTATCTGAGGAAGAAGAAAATTTACCTCCAGCGCATCAATCTCCTCAAGGGACGGTTTCTGTGTCGGTGCATCATCTTCAATTTCAACATCTATATAGTTTTTGACAGGCTGCTTCCGTGAAGAGCTATATGACTCCATTCCGAGGATCATACGGACTGCCTTGACCATCTGGGCCATGGTATTTGACTGCGATACCAGAGAAATAACATTTTATTTAGAAGCATGCAACAAAAATGTTGCTGGAGAAGAGAATGGGTTCATATATACCTTGATAACAAATACTGGCAACTGGTGAAACTTAGCTACACTACGGATCCAAGGGTTCTCCTTCATTTCAGCACTGCAGGCAAGAATTGCATCTGCCGTTCCAATGTCATCGGTTACATCCATCTCATCTTCAAGCCCCATCACCATGGCCACTTGTAGTAGATCAGCTTCAAGAATCTGGATCACACCAAAAGTCAGGTATAAATGTTCTAATATCATCGGTGGCGTCATAAAAATTTCACATGACTAGCTTAAGATCGAAAGAGGGAAGAATACAGATCTGGTATTTGACAGAAGTGCCCTGGTGCAATGGGGTAGAAATGATGAAAATTGTATAATAATAGGATGAACAGTCGGAATATTTACCTTGTAAGTGTAAACAGAGACCGGCGAGCTTCTCTTTCTTGCAGAGCGATTAGTGCTATGACTTTTAGCCTTACTGGAATGATGATCCATATTTTCCTCATCAGACTCTATATCGTTACTTAAGCCTGTATTATCAGCCGAACTGTGCTCTTCTCTGCTTTCCTCCTCAAATGGTGGAGTAGATTTCAGAGGATCATTGGCCTTAAATTGCAGACGACGGATTTCAAACAGGGGAGATTTTCCTACAACACAGAAATGTTTTTTCATTAGAGAAACTGTCATTTGGAAAATCATATTGAGAGACATAGTCCTTCGACAATGTTGGAGGGTAGATATAATGATAAGGTCCCACTTCAATCTTTAAACTGGGGACGCATAAGTACCTGCCAGTATAGCATCAACACTCACATCCAATCGGTGATGAACGCGACACTCTGTTTTAGATATCATCTCAATAGCACAAGTAAATGTAGGGGGGCCTTTCCTCTCAAGAATCGTCTTCTGCACTTTCCTTTTCCTTGCTTCCTCGTCACCAAGTGTGACACTCTGTTTGAAAGGTAAATTTTCAGGCTTAATTTACCATAGAATCCTAAGGACTATGACTTTAGATGGACTGCTTTTCAACTCTCAAGGAAATTAGGAACATTTTCAGATATACTTTTGCCAATATCCTTGGAAGACTGTGTAACATTAAACATTAGAATAAAGAAACCTCGAGATACACGGACACCAACCCACATCAGCAGCCAATGGTGCCAAAAAGCACCTCGTCTCTACACTATCATGTACTGGGACTGTGCAGGTTCATATCTGGCTGATTGTGAGTTTATTCGCCAAGATGAAATGAAGGAACTGGAAAAGCAATTGGTAGCAGTAGATCAGTACAAACTAATTGATAACTGCATCACACCTCTATGCCCCCAACGAGGATCTGCAAAGATGGGTTTTTTATTATGTTATCAATTGTCATTCCATGTGCTGTGCCGACAAGTTGAACTCCTCTTTGAGCAATAGTACTGGCTGCTAGCGCTTCAAGTTCAGTTCCAATTTCATCAATTATGATTGTCTCAGGCATGTGATTTTCGACGGCTTCTATCATAACCTGTATAGAAAACACATGGTTTATAGCACGTCTGAGCAGAAACTACAAGAGCTTATAACCTAGTTAGAGTCAAAGCAGTGGTGAAAAGCTATATTAAAATTAAAACCTACATTATGTTGCATATGGACATTGGGCACTTGCATTCTCCTTGCCCGGCCTATTCCTGAATGAGGGACATCTCCATCACCTCCAATCTCATTAGAAGTGTCTACTATGATGACGCGTTTCATGTGCTCATCTGCCAACATTCTAGCAATTTCTCTGTCAAAACAAACTCCATTTAGATAAACCAGCCATTCTAGCACCAAGAAAAATAAGAAATAAAAATGAGCTAAATAGCAACAGAAAATGCCTAAAACACGACTTTAGGTTAAAACAATCTCAGTTGGAAGGTCTACTGGAGGAGAGAAGTACCTAATTAAGGTAGTTTTTCCAACTCCAGGTGGACCAATGACCAAGATCGAGCCTCCTCCCTCAATCAAATCACAAATTGTCTCAGCACTCCCAGATATAGCTCTCCCTACTCGGCAAGTTAGTCCAATAACTTGCATCTGACGGTTTCGGATGGCACTTATACGATGCAAGGAACTATCGATTCCCGATCTGTTGTCATCAGAAAACTCTCCAACCTGAAGAGAGAGAAGCCAACACAATGTAAAGCCAATTAATTTCCATGTCATCACAAATTTTCTTTCTTATGTCCAGATGATCAGAATTATCAGAGACCAGGTAAAATTGCTCAACTATCTAATATTCACTGTAAAGAACACAGTGTGGACATTGCATCCTAACAATATGAATTATGAATTTTTTCATATAAAAAGTACTGATCCAACGCCCGACTTCTTGTAGCTCAACAGTCAAATAGAAAGGATTTTCAAGCGCCACAATCACATCATCTATCCTATTCATCAATTCGTGACACCCATGTAACTGCAATACGCAGTTCGATTCTCGCAACGGAAAGCTGTTACTGCAAGATGCAATTCAGCAACAGATTACAAACTTTGCATCAGTCCTGTTCACTTAATATACTCAGGGCTGGCTTCATCAACATAGAAAATGATAACCCAGTAGCTTGATCTCAGACACTTTTTCCTCGAACCAAGCAATTATAATTATCAACAATGTCTAGCTACAACAACCGACTTAAAAAGATCACCTTGGATATAGCATGCCTCAAATCATCCAACTTAATCGGCTGCTCCGATATCACCCAGTCGCCCGACGGGAACCTGGCGAGCGGCTTCCTACCCAAATCCATCACGACCTCAATCAACGCCCCGATCTCCTCATGCTCGTACAGCTCACTCCTCATCCTCAAGGGCAACAGCTCAAGAAACATCTCCAGCTCCGAGTCCGCCGAGGCGGACCGCGACGTCGAAGCCGCGCCCGACGGTGGGTTCGGCACCGACCCATTTCCCCCGAAGAGCCGGTCCGACGGCCGCCGGATCTCCGGGGACGGAGCCGAGGGGGCCCGCGACCTCGGCGACGCGATCCCTCTGCGCCCGCGACCCGTTCGACGGAATGACGAAGAGACCGCGGGGGCGAAGGCGGAGCCCCGGAGGTACGTGAGGGTGGAGGTGGGGATCTGGTTAGCCGAGTGCCATGAGGTCTTGAGGTCAATGAGCAGGAATTCCGAGCACGACGCTCTCATCCTTCGCTCAAGCAACAAACTCTGCAGTGCTCTGCGATCTGGGTTTCTCACTCGGTGCTGCTTTTTATGTGGGTTTTGGGCAGAGACGGAGAGGTTGAAGATGAAGGAGGAAGAGGGAAGGAGGGAAGGAGAAGGAAGGAGGAGGAGGAGGAGAAGATTCGAAGGGATCTCCTATGGCATCGGAGGAGAAGTGGGAGGCCACCACGAGGGCGAGCGGAAGGGGACAAAGCGTTAACGACCATGGAAAAGATCGAAAGCGGGGAGCTGAACTCGAGACCACGTGGCGGCTGCTCGCGAGCGCAAGTGGGATCGCGTTTTGTCCGTGTTGGCATGGTGCGTGATAACTTGGAGTGGGATTGTTCTACAAGTCAAGGCCAGAAGAGTCTCGTCGGCGGTGGCCATCTTGATTTTTGATTGCTCACGAAGAAGACAGGAGAGACTCAAATGCATAAGAAGTTTGCAATTTCTTTTATGGATTGGGTGATATGACGAGACAATAATTGTATGCGATTATGACTTCACTTATCTAATTTGATAACATAATTTATCAGCATTAAGTTAAATGAATTGTAAGCAATAATTTTTTTTTTGTGATGAGACTGATCTAAGGATTTAGATGGTGTAATTTTCCTTTTGAAAGAAAGATGGTTGAGGAATGTGGAATTATAGCACTGGAAAACAAACTCCAAAGATTAGATTGATAGTGTGTCTTTCCTCTCGACTTTCACCATATGATTTTCTCTTTATGATAACTTACATCTTGGAAATTAGCAATTTTTATATATACGTTCTATTTGTTTCGCAAAAAATGATGATTTGAAAAATATATTTCTTAAAAACAATCGCTTATATCGTTAGATATAATTAATCGATAAAAAAATATTTTGATTATCGATAATAATTTATGCTTAAATATTTTTGTGGACAATAACAATAGTATATTTATATATATTCATTTTCTAAGTGATACAATTTTTTTATTATTTTTTAAAAAAATATTTTTCAAATCATATATTTTTTTGTGAAATAGATACATCCATAATTTCAAAATACATTCCTTGGGAAAGAAAGTTCATCAATTTCAATACTTCAAGTCTCGTTATTTTTGCTGGCGAACGATGAGCATTAATATTCATTACAGAATCTTAGTGTTTTTAGGAAGGAAAAAAATATAGTGCTTTTCTTTAAATTCCAGAATCTTAGTTTTCAACTTTAAGACAAAAAAAAAAAAAAAGGAAGAAGAAGAAAAAGAAAAGTCATCAAATGAGTTTTCGAGCAGGAAAAAGAAACTTCTATATTCAATAAATAAAACCCAAATTTCTGATTTGCTTTCTCAACCTTCCCTCCCTCCCTCCTTGTCCTTCTCTCTTTCTCTCTCAAATTTGCATGTGCTTCCTTTCCTTTTCACAAACAAGAACATTAATTCGTCCTAGTTCTAGTTGACCAAACCCCAAAACATGAATCTTCACATCGAAACAAGACGTGACGCCAACGTGAAAAGAAAACTAGGCAAATGACAAACCATCACGCGCCCCATGCACGCAACTCCCTCTTTGACCGCCGATTATCTCTCGTGTTCCTGGCCACCGGCCTCGCCGAGCCGCCAGCTCAAACGACGCTTTTCAGTTTCTCGAGAGACGACTCCGCCTTAGCCAACTCCAGTATCTCTACTCTGTTATAATCAGGACATCTTATGACATTGATAGTTAGCGTTCATTACTTAGAAAGATGGAGAATAAATTTTAAACTCGTTGAGTTTCGGATTTTCAAATATATATAAAGATTAATTATGTGTCGTTGACTATACTCGTGAGTATCATGGCTAATGTGTATGCGTGGAGGACCGATGATGGTGGTCAATTGCTTCCCCGTCTTAATCAGCTACCTCAACCATACCCACCCCGCCGTCCCCAGCTACGACGCGTCGGAGTGGGACTAGTTCCGGGGAGCGGTCCCCACGGCGGACCGCCACTACAGCATCCTCGACAGGGTCTTCAACCACATCACTATCACCTATTCCTTGCCATGCCTCACTATCTCGCAGCGGAGGCGGCTCAAGCCCTCAAGCCCTCAAGCTCGTCCTCGGCTTGTAACGCCCGGTCGACACCACCCCCGTCGCCGAAGCTCTCCGGAGGGAGGTTAGAGAGTGCCTTTACGTGGAGCAAGACGTCGGCGGCAATGATGGCGGCTCGCAAAAAGGCCTTTTCAGGTCTAAGAACAAGACCTGAGTTGTGCACATGGTCATGTTTGCAGGAGTGCTAAGTGTCCTTTAAAATTTGTGAGCCATTTAAGATACTTTCGTGATGATTGTTTAAAATTGTGATTCAATTAAGTGATGCATGATAAACTTTGATACCTGAAGATATGTTTGAATGTGTTGAATCAACTTAATCGAAGGTGGGATCAATGTGTTCAATGTATAGAATATGAATGTTTAATGAATTTATGGAAAAGTCTGTATAGAATTAGGAAACTTTGTCACCTGAGGAATTGTAGTTTAGATTCTTAGTTTTAATTTGATATAAAGTTCATAAATTTTGAATGTCATTAAGGTTGTGAAAGTCTAGTTTGAAAATACTGAAGTAGCCTAGAGTTTGATCTGAAAATTTTTGTATCCGAGTCAATTAATTTCGTTTCGCAAATAAGAAATAGTTTGAGGGCTAGTTTACAAAAGCTCAAATATGAAACTTCTAGGAGAGGTCCTAAACTGCAAATACCCAAATTTTCATTAAATTTTAGCAAGGATAAGTCGGTCAATTTGAATGAATAAGGTCAAAGTGGGAATTGACTTACAAAATTGATACAGATAGTCATTGCGGGTAAATTGCATAATTTCAAATAGTTAGAGGGCTATTTTATAAAATTTTAAAAAATAAAGTTGTAGAGCGTGTAATGAGCCGTTTGTCCATTTGGTGGTCGTTTAACTTTTTTTTTTTTTTTTTATTTTAAAAGAACCTGGTTGAAATAGGGTCAAATCTAGAGCAATCCGGCTAAAATCGAACTTTTTGTATCAATTGGGCCACATTAGGAAGAAATAATTTTAATGAGTTGAAGAGGACATCCTAAGCTTTAATTGGTAACTAGAATCACTTGATTTGGAATACGTTAAGGCCTTCAATTGAATTAAAGCTTAGAAGTCAAAATCAGGGAAAAAACAGAGAAATTGACCTATTGGTCAACTAATTCATTCGATGATTTCCAAGGCTATTTAGCTTTAATGCATGTCCATTTGATTTTGTTTGAGATTGAATGGATTATGGATTGCCATGATACCTTCGGCAGATAGTTTGATGATGGGGATTAGATTTTAATTAGATGCTTTGTGACTTCACCCTATCTAAGGAATTTTCAAGTGGGAGTTATAATCACTTGGCATTAATCAATTAACCCTTGGTTAATTATTAGGTAGATAGATAATCGAATCATATGTTGTTATTCAAATGTCAACCTAAACTAAACTCAGTTTCTTTGGCAATTAGTAAATAGCCATGCTAAGTAAAGACATGAAGATGAGGCCTCATGATATATATATATATAGAGCGTGAGATTTAGATTGTGTAATTTTCCTTTTGAAAGGTGGTTGAGGAATGTGGAATTATAGCATTAGAAAACAAACTCCAGAGATTAGATCAATAGATCTAGTCTTTCCTCTTAGCTTTTTTCACCATATGTTTTCCTCTTTATGATAACTTACATCTCGGAAATTAGCAACTTTTATATGTACGTTCTATCTCTTTCGTGAAAAATGATGATTTGAAAAATATATTTCTTAAAAATGATCATTTATATCATTAGAAATAATTAATCTATAAAAAATATTGTGATTATTGATAATAATTTATGCTTAAATATTTTTGTGGAAGATGGTAATATATATATATATATATATTCATTTTTTATGTGATACAACTTTTCTATTATTTTTTACAAATTATTTTTCAAATCATTTTTTTTTTGTGAAAAAAATGTATCCATAATTTCAAAATACTTTCCTTGGGAAAGAAAGTTCAATACTTCAAAGTCTCGTTATTTTTGCTGAAGAACGATGAGCATTAATATTCATTACATAATCGTGGATTGTTTTAAGGAAGGAAAAAATATAGTGTTTTTCTTTAAATTCCAGAAAAAGAAACTTCTATATTCAATAAATAAAAACCCAAATTTCTGATTTGCTTAATGCAAATCTCGTCTTCGCGCCCAAACGCGGCTGTCAAAGAGAAAAGAGGAAAGTCCTAAGAGAAGAGGAGAGGAGAGGAGAAGAGGTTTCCTCTCTCGTTGCGCTGCTTCCCGCTTCGATCTTCTCCGGTTTTGGCGGAAAGTCTCTCGCTTTCTTCGCATCTCGCCTCACTCGCCTCTACCCATCGGCGTCGGAGGGTCGCAGGTACGGGAATTTCTCTCCGCCATTGCAAATTCCTGTTTTGCTTTTGTGGGTTGGGTGCGACTGCGAGTAATGTGATGAAAACCCAGCTTCTTTTTCCCGCCCCCTACCCCTCATTCGCGATTGCATGACATGGTTGCCCGGACGGAATCGATGGTGGACGGTGGTCTGTCTTTGATTTTCTCGCTGTGGGTTTGGAGATTTCGTGTCTTTTCGTGACGTTGCCTTTTTTTTTTTTGAAAATCTTTTCAAGTATTGATTTTTTAAAAATATGCATACGTTTTGGGTCAGATTTCCTGTTCAATCGTCCTGATGGTGGTGGCCAGAGTTGTTCTAACTCGCATGCTTAGTTGGTGGTAATGTGGAAGTCTGTTCCATCCATGATCTCACTCTTACTAGATAATCTCGGCACTCGCAAGTTTGTTCTGTGAATCGGGCTGTCTTGTTTCTAGTGGTAATCTGTAATGAGCCATTCTTTCTAGTAGTAATCTGTAAATATTAAGTTATGAACTGGCAGCCATTGGACATCTCCTGCCTGATTTTGCCATTTTGCATGGATTAGTTGTAAGTTAGTGATATGCCGGCTTATCTTTTGGGTGATTTTATTGTGAGAAATTCATTCTTTGTTTTGTATTTGTGACCGTAAGAAGAGATCACCCTAATGAGTACCATTCTCTTTTTGATATTTGCAGTTTGTGGTAATCTTTCCAGTAGCAACAGATGAAGAAAGGTTCTCGTCGAGCAAGGGAAGAGGATGAGAGGAGAGATGGACCGGAAAGAAGACAGAGGTATGATAGTGACTTGAAGCAGGATGAGATAGAGGGAAAGGGAACAGATGGTGAGAAAGAGGGAATAGATGGCAGAAACGCTGATAGTTGGAGATCAGAGCAACCAGCATCGTGGGATGATGCATCAAACTTGGGCAGAAGTGGAGGAATTTACATTCCTCCATTTAAGTCGGCCCAAATGATGAAAGAGGTGGAAGATAAAAGCAGCATTGAGTATCAACGGTTGACGTGGGATGCTTTAAGGAAGAGTATAAACGGATTGGTCAATAAGGTCAATGCAACAAACCTGAAGCATATTATTCCTGAACTTTTTGCTGAGAATCTCATCCGTGGAAGAGGTCTGTTTTGCCGTTCGTGTATGAAGTCGCAAATGGCTTCTCCAGAGTTCACGGATGTTTTTGCCGCATTAGTTTCTGTCGTCAACTCAAAGTTTCCAGAGGTTGGCAACCTTCTACTGAGGAGGATTCTCTTGCAACTCAAGAGAGCTTTTAAGCGGAATGACAAGGTATGACCACACACCTTTAGGTTCAGATTTCTTAGTTCATGAGCATCTCTTTGGTTATTCAAACTTCTGATTTTAATTTCGTTTGGTTGTATTCTGAACAGCCTCCATTGCTTGCTGCTGTTAAATTCTTGGCACATCTAGTCAACCAGCGAGTGGCTCATGAGATTGTTGCTTTGGAGCTGCTCACTGTTCTGCTGGAAAATCCTACCAATGACAGTGTGGAGGTTGCTGTTGGTTTTGTGACCGAGTGTGGTTCCATGCTGCAAGACCTATCTCCTAAAGGACTACATGGTAGGTATATGTGGTGAAGTTTATATATATCCAGCTCGTTGCTCTTCTTTTTTTGATTGTCTGCATGTATCATCATTGTAGAGGGGTCTCCTCTGTTGTATTTATACTTGCAGTGTTTTATTGTGTTAGTTGATAGAATTAATATGTTTTTACCCTTCAAATTGTTAGGCAATCTATTGGAGAGTTCTCTTTAATGGTTGCAGTAGAATTTATCAGATCAGACTTGCAGATGATAAAGGAGATGGAAGTGTTAACGTATATCATTCATAAATGAAGTGTCACCATGCTATATCCCAAGGCTTTTTATAGACTTGTCGTATCTTTCAAATTATTACTTGTATGTAGTTAAGGAGATAATTTATAATATTTAGTGTGCATGACCAGGTAATGATGCTGGCAATCCTTGCTTTTTTTCTTGTGTCATGGCCTCTTAATTCTGATAATTTTTCAGGTATCTTTGAACGGTTTCGTGGAATTCTGCATGAAGGCGAAATAGATAAGCGAGTTCAGTTTTTGATTGAAGGCCTCTTTGCCATTAGAAAAGCTAAGTTTCAGGTCAGTATCTCCAATCTCTCGATAGGGCGAGAAAATACAATTTTTGGTATGGAGAGGTTACTTGAGTGCGCATGCCTAAGCCTTATACTATCATAACTTAAATTTCCTTGTGTACATGCAGTCTGCAGTTCGTCCAGAATTGGACCTTGTAGAGCAAGAAGATCGACTAACACACGAGATATCACTCCAGGAGGACATCGATCCAGAAATAACTCTTGGTATCTATTTGCCTATCCAGTCACATGAAGCTACTTATAATCCCTAATCCACATATCCAAGTGTCTGATTTTTGTTTTATGTCATACTTGTTTCTGTACAGACATATTCAAGCCTAATCTGCAGTTCGTGGAGAACGAGAAGCGTTATGAAGAATTGAAGAAAACCATCCTTGGTGATGAGTGTGAGGAGGAAGAAGATTCTGAAGGAGGCTCAGAAGATGGATCTGCTGAGGAATTTGATGAAGAAGAGGATGAACAGATGAAAATTAAAGATGAGACAGAGACAGATCTTGTAAATCTCCGGAGGAGAACGATATATCAAACGATTATGTCCAGTGGTGATTTCGAGGAAGCAGGGCATAAGTTATCACAAATTAAACTAGAAGCTGGACAAGAGGTGAGACGACATTTCATTTCTTGCTGCCAAATTTGAATACCTGTCTTCTTTCTTGCCCTTGATTTCTAAGAAGGTTGATCACTCATGTCCATTGATTTTGAGAATATAAGTAAATATTGCTGATTTTTGTCCTTCGTCCCAAACCGGCGATGAAGTTAGATGATTACAATTTTTCTTTTGAACTTGCTTTTATGCCTGAACTTTTAGAGCTTTTTACTTGCATGTTACGATTCATCCGTAAACGAGGATAGACTCGTGTGGCTTTTGTGCATTGCACCGACTTTGAAACTGCAGCAATTCTGAATCTTTATATCCATTTTTTTTTTTTCATGGATGCAAAAATGGTGCTTTTGCTTTTCCTAATTTGTCTCTGTATTTCATATGCTCCCTGTATTAAAATTACTAATCAATTTGTACGTATATGTATGGTTATTAGAAGACTTTCTTGTGCGTTACTTGTGCCACATGAGTTTTGACTAGATATGGAATAGATGAAATATTGAGATCTTGTTGACACTTCTGGTTTTTCATCTCCTTCGTGTATTGTGCTTCATCATTTTTATTTGACTCGGCTGATAAGGCATACGGCAGCTTAGACCAGATAGCTTGAAAGTAGAATTCTTTTATTTGGAAGCATTTAGTGCTTCACTGTTTCTGCAGTTAGTATGGTAGATGGCATGTAAAGCTACTTTAATGAAGTTTTGCTTGGTTGCATGACTGAGTGTCTGGGGTTTTGATTCTGCAGAGTTTAGAGTTTTCTAAAATTGACTTGTTCATAGCCTAACAGGGGCGAGAGCATTCAAGAGGGATGCTAAGCTTATTCTAAGCTAGACATTAGTGGACTCAGTTGAAATCTTTGATTGCAACTTTCATTGATGACCCTAATTGTAATGATTTATGTGTTGCTTGTAGTTTCTCATGCTAATTTGTTAGAGAAATTAATCATATTATGATTCTTTTCAACATTTTGCCTTCTTCCTTTTTGTGTTTTTGCCTCCTTACATCATGGAATGCTTTTGGAATTCTTATTTTAGTCTATCAGCTGCTTTATTGGCTGTCCTTGGAACTAGTTGTCTTCTTTACTTACTGCCTTGTTTTCTGGGCTGTGCAGATGGAGTTATGTATAATGATGTTGGAGTGTTGCAGTCAAGAGAGTACTTACCTCCGCTACTATGGTCTGCTAGGGCAGCGGTTTTGCATGATCAACAAAGTTTATCAAGAGAACTTTGAGAAATGCTTCCTTCAGCAATACTCAATGATTCACTGTCTTGAAACCAACAACATGCGAAATGTGGCAAAATTTTTTGCCCACTTACTTATAACTGATTCTCTACCATGGCACATCTTTGCCTATGTACGATTGACTGAGGAGGACACCACTTCATCATCACGAATATTCATCAAATTCCTCTTTCAGGTGGGTGAAAACCCTACTGATAAAATTTTAGACTTACTGTTGGTTTCTTTTACTAAGTTATAATGGTAGAAACAACTCGTCAATGCTTTATAGAAGACTATTTGTTTTTACTTACTTTGGTGGAAAGAAATTACTGATGGTCAGGTCTCTCCTCTTTGATTTTGGCACAATATGTATATGACCCAAGAAATAAGTTTACGTGGCATGTTTCCTTTTAGTATCTAAGAATATTTTATGCTGGGTGGAACGTGCACTCCTGATCGCTGGGCATTTTTTTCCATCTAAGTTTTAGATAGATACACCACAGAGACGGTTATGTTTTCTGGTACTCCTTTATGTATTTGCTCTATTTGTTGGCAAAAGTCAGTACTCCTTATGATCTCAAATTAAATACTTCTGACTGCTAACATAATTATCGTTTACTGAGACAGGCTTTCATTGACATCACTTTCCCTCTTGTAGGAACTGTCAGAGCATCTGGGGATCCATTTGCTTAACGAACGCCTGAATGATCCATTGATGCAGGACTCTTTTGAATCAATTTTTCCTAAAGACAATCTAAAGAACACAAGATTCTCCATCAACTTCTTCACATCCATTGGACTTGGCGGCATAACTGAGAACTTGCGTGAGTATTTGAAGAACATGCCGCGCCTCATCATGCAGCAGCAGCAAGCATCGTCAAGCTCAGATGATGAGTTGGGAAGTTCAAGCTAATCTTCTTCTGAATCATCTGGAAGTGAGAGGGATAGGAAACAGTAGATAACATAGTAGGGGATACATTTGTTTTGCTTGGGCTACTGATGTAAATAGATTAATGTGTTGTTGTCATACTTAAATTTCCTTTACCCTTGTTATCTACTCTAGAGGCACTCCGGTTGATCTTAATGAGCAAAGGTATGGGGATTTGCTGAAAGAAAAGAGTTTCTTCTCTTTAATGTTGACAGTGAAGACATATGGTGGCATCATCATGCGGCAGCAGCAACCATCGTCAAGCTCAGATGATGAGTTGGGAAGTTTGAGCTCATCTTCTTCTGAATCATCTGGAAGTGATAGGGATAGAAAACGCAGTAGATAGAGGACATATGAGGTGATACTTCTGTTTTGCTTGGGCTACTGGTGTAAATAGATTTAATGTGTTGCTGTCATACTTCAATTTCCTTTACCCACGTTAGCTACTCTAGAGTTACTCTGGTTGATCTTAACGAGCAAAGGCATAGGGATTTGCTGAAAGAAAACAGTTTTTTTATCTTAAATGTTGACAGTGAAGACATGGAGGCAGAGTAGGATATGCTGAAAGCTCAGTCTAGTGCTGTTCTTCATGAATTTGTGCATCTTACTTAGCATCTCAACTACTCTAGAGGCACTCTTCTTGATCTTAATGAGCAAAGGTATAGGTATTTGCCGAAAGAAACAGTTTTGTTCCCTTGAATGTTGACAGCGATGACATATGGTGGCAGGGTCGATGTATATGATATGCTAGAAGCTCTGTCTAGTGCTCTGGTTGATGAACTTGTGCACCTTGCTTAGCATCACTTGTTAACTACACTAGAGGCGCCCTGTTTGATCTTGATGAGCAAAGGTATGGAGATTTTTTGAAAGAACACAGTATTTCTCTCTTAAATGTTGACAGTGAAGACACATGGTGGCAAAATATATGGATGTGATAAGCTAAAAGCTCTGTCTAGTGCTGTGGTTGATGAACTTGTGCATATCTCACTTAGGTGGGCACTGGCCAAATTGCAAATTATCAGATTTCCTTGCTTTCGTTGGAGGATGATAATGGGTCTCACATATGAACAGAAATAAAAAGGAAATATTCACCCAAAAAAGATAAAAATCAGCTTTAATTTGAAAATGTGGCTATAAACACTAATTTTACGAAACATGCAAATAATAATGCATTAAGAACTATAAATTCTTTTTAATTTTTAAATTTCTTCTCCCTCCATAAAAAAGAAGACTAGGATATCTTCTTCCTAGCTACCCTCTTAAGAGATTTGATCAAAGCACAGTGCATAGCAATGGCGCTGGGTAAGTTAGGGGGGCAAAAATTGAAAGAAATCCAACGGGTTCAAGAGACAGGCAACTCGATCCGAGCCCAATGAGGTCACTGCGGGGTTCGCCGGAGCCGAGGGAGCACCGAGAGGCCATAAAAAAGGCAGGCTATTGAACGGTCATATTTTTTATTTTACGATTCGCTAAAGCGTGATGCCGCTGGGATGATTTAATATGACGGCATGAACACGCTCTACGTGTCTTCCGAGCAAGAGTAACTTTTCAACTTAGACTTTAGTCTTCATGCAAGCTGTTCTCTTGACCCGAGCTCCCCAAGATGGCAGAGGAAGAAGCCATCGTAAGTTAAAGATTCAAAAGTTTGCAAGAGCTGACCCAGAATTCTCAACGCGATGGTCCTTTCAGCCCTAAAATTGCCTCTCCAACCATAAAGAAGATCGAGTCTCTTGGATGAAAAACTCCCACGGGAGCGAATATTTCTAATCTAATTGGTATTTTCTTGGAACTTTGCTTGCGTTATATTATTTGGTTTACATACTAGGACTGAGAATGTTCGAGATTATGCAGGAGCACAAAGTGAGCGCAGAAGGACCTGTTCAGAAATCCGTTAAATGCTAAACTCAAGGAATCATCTTGCTGACCGAAGCTTGGCTCCGAGAATTAATCGGCAATGCTAAAATCCAGGTTAAAGCCTTTTGGGTTTGGGATCGGGATCGGGCCTCCGGTCGAAGATCGGAACAGAAGAGAGAGAGTTCAGAGGCCTCGTTTGGTTCAAAGATTGCGGGCCTGAAAAATTTAGGTGTTTGATTCAAAGATTTGGAGGTGTCTTTGGTCAAATATTGACATTTGAAATACTGAAAGCCCAAAGCAGGTGGGGACTTACTTTGCGCTTTCAGATTCCGGAAATGCAAGTCCACATCTACTGTTCATCCGTTAACTTTTTTTTTTTTTAACCGTTCATCTTCCTCACACCCCAACCGTCGTTGATTGGTGATGGAGTTTCATCGGATTTTTTATTTTTATCTTTTGAAAATTAATAAAAACCCAAAACTTTTTTTTTTTATCAATCATTTTTATCTTTTGATAATTAATTAATGAATTTATCAATACACTAAAATGATCATTAATTAATGAAGATGGTTAATACTACAATAATTAAAAAAAAATATTCAAAGTTGAAAAAAAACCTAAAAAACCCTAAGCCAAAAGTTGAGTTTTGCATCTAATCTATAATCAAATTATTTTAATATAATTTTTAAATAAATTTACTAATATATATCTTTTACATTGCTCTCAACATGAAAATGTAAAATGTTATATAGTCATTGTTTCTTTTTTGCAATTTTAAAAATACTAAAACTAAAAACTTAATTTTTTGAGTTTTGCATCTAATCTATAATCAAATTCTTTTAATATAATTTTTAAATAAATTTATTAATATATATCTTTTACATTACTCTCAACATGAAAATGTAAAATGTTATATAGTCATTGTTTTTTTTTTTGCAATTTTAAAATTTCTAAAACTAAAAACTTAATTTAGTCACACTAAATGGCTTTTCAAATACATGTTTACCAAACAGTCTTGCATTTTTCTAAATGACTTTTCAGTTATAGTTTATAAACAGTCTCAAAGATTTCGAAAAACCCCTTTACTTCAAAGGTATTTACATTCTCCCAAGGAATTTCCTCAAAGCTAAACCAAACAGGCCTAGAGTAAAAGCAAATGTGCATCACATCACCGTCTATTGCCATTGGAAGTAATTACAAGATAATAAGGTTGTTTTTATTCGGGAGATGGCATCCGTCCTTTGACCGCCGTCTATCTTCCCGTCCCCGGCTGCCGAAATAGCCTCGCCGCCGGCTCAAACAATCGCCTTTAGTTTCTTGAGCAACAACTCTGCCTTAGCCGGCTCTAGTATCTCCACTCCATGATAATCGCCTTCGCCGCCGAAAAGGCCTACCACTTCCACGTCCTTCGCCTCTAGCTCCGCCACCAACTTCCTCTGCCAATCTATCAGCGGGTCTCCCCCACCGCCCGCCACCACCACTCGCCACCCCTGCGTTCTCATCCTCTCCCACTCCCCCGATCTCTCCCCAGCCGTCGGGTTGCAATACTCGTGGTCCCGGTTGGCGCCGGCCGGCAGTGCCAGCTTCCACATCAGGTCCGCCACGTTCATTGGCAGGGTTTGGTTGTTGAACAGCCGCACTTCCGACTCGGTCCTCTGGGACCCACCGAAGTAGTGGTGGTGCAAGATCAGCCCTCTGATCACCAGAGGCTCTAGATCGACCGCGGTGGTGCATGTGCGCAGGCCCGCGTGGTACGCGATGTTCCCCACGGCGTTCGTGCCCATCAGGTAGCACCGCGAGAAGTCAATGCCCTCACGAAGCCACTCCTCGTCGGTGGTCCTGACCCAGCGGAGGGCCTCCACGGCATCGTCATAGGCTGCGGGGAGGTGGTGCTCCGGAGCGAGGCGGTAGCTGGCGGAGACGACCACGGCCCCGAGCCTCGCCGCCATGAGGGAGCAGAAATTGTGGTTCTTCACGGAGGCCGGGGAGATCAAGATGAAACCCCCGCCGTGGTAGTACACGATGAGCGGCAGTTTCCGGTCGGGCGGGGGTGACGGGCGAGGCAGGTAGATCCGAGCCTAAGTGTTGCGGGTCGGGTCAAGCGGGACGTCCTTGGAGCGGACGGCAAAGGGCTGGTCGGGGTTGGGCATGGCGGGGACAGTCGGATCGTCGAGGCCGCGCGTGACCATGCCGTCTGGGTGGAGGACAAGTTTGAGGTGGTCATAGGCGTCGACGGCCGGAGCAGGATCGAGATCCGCATGTTGACCGGCCATGTTTGCTCTGCTCGACCTCGAGGTGGAACTGAAGAAACAGGGAAACCGTTACTTATTATTGACCTGAGGTGAATGATCATACTTTAGAGGCAGGTCCATCATGGCGAGTTAATAATTGAGTTTCTTATTAACCTCTCAGCAATTGAAAACAGCTTACATTGGGATCCAACTAATTCAACACTTCACTACATTTATATAAAGGATTAGGCACAGTTGATGCCATGATTTGAGAACAATAATAATAATAATAATAATAATACTAATAATAATAATAATAATAATAATAATAATAATAATAATAATAATAATAATAATATACTTGTCAAAAGAATAAAAGGAATATCCATCAAGGCTTCATGCAAAAGAGAGAGAGAAAGGAAAAATAATACAAATTTTCCTGAATTTTAGCATAATATGTAATTTGATTTCTAAATTTTTAATTTGTTTAATGTGATCTTTGAATTTTAGTCCGATGTGCAATGTTGTTCTTAAATTATTCAATGTGGTCTATGAATTTTTAGTACATGTTATATTTGTTCCTAAACAATATGAAAATGTAGGAAATTATCCCTGATTTTTTTTTTTTTTTTGGTGGCTATCCGATTTCTCTCAAAAGTCAAAAAGTCAAATGCAGTCTAGCGCAAGGGCCATGATAAGGATTTTTACATACAGACATATATTGGTTCCCCTGTCTATTTCCCCATTTTTTCCACGTCACTTCAGTCATTACATGTTTTTCGCCTCTTCATATCCTCGAGTGATAGTTGTCACCTCTTTCTATTAATGTAATTAAGTACAATTAATGTAATTAACTGAGTGATAATTATCACCCCTTCATATCCTTGCGCGATAATCGCCCACCATTAGGGTAACAACATTGATGAAAGGATGTTATAAAAGCTAAGAATGAGATATGGGAGACAAATTTAAGCCAAGCTCTCTCGTAAAGGAAAAACACGTCAAGTTGGGAAAGAATATTAAACTAGTGGTGCCCATTTTTTTGAGTCAAAACTTTGCGAATTCAGATTCAACTGAGCTTAATCAATGGCCAGAGGTTAGTTACAATTCATCTTATTTTTTCCACGTTTGATTCATTTATGCACGGATTTTTTTTTTCAATGCATAATTAGATCATACTTAGTTTTATCATTTGGTGCCCATTTTTTTGGGTCAAAACTTTGCAAATTCAGTTTCAAGTTTTCAACTGAGCTTAATCAATGGCAGGAGGTTAGTTACAATTCATCTTATTTTTTCCACGTTCGATTCATTTATGCACGAAATTTTGTTCTTCAATGCATAATTAGATCATACTTAGTTTTATCATTTGGTATCAGAGCCATTGTCTTGGTGTTTTTTTTTTCCTTTTTATTATAGGGTTTAGTAAATTAAAAAAGAAATTCATTTTACCCCCTCGCTTGCCACCATATGGAAAATATTTTTGTAAGTGAAACTATTGAGAGACTAGTTTAGTAATTGTTTTAAGTATTATTTAGTCAGTAGTACTAGTTAGATATAATCACTCTACTGAGAAGATTTTCAATTTAATCCTCCGCTTGCAACTTTCCAGAGCTATAGGATTTACATGGACTGTTTTGGCAATTATTTAATTACTATGTAGTCAATGTTTGCAGAATTTTTTTGCATGAATTAAAATATCTAGTGATCAATATATATTTTAATTTAATTAGAGATTAGCTACCACATCTTTAATTATATTAAATTATATATTATAAGCATTTGGATCACATATAGAAAATTACATTTATTGTGATTAACACAATGAATTTTATCCCATATGAATTTTCATTATATTAATATGATTAATTAGGATAAAATACAATATTATTTTTTTAATCCATGGGAATTAGCAAAAGGAACTATCAATATATTTAAATTAGAAACTTAGCCCACATACAATTTTTATATGTTATTTGATTCATAGTATGTAACAGGATTTACATTGGTAAAACATGATGTATGTTTATTTGCCTCAAATTTTGTGACATAAGTATGTATGTTTGTTATGTAGTTTTACAACTTGTGATTTCTATTCAAACGTGATGTTCCTGAATTGAATGGTGAAAACTATAAAATTTGGAAGGAATAAATCAATCTTCAATTAGGGTGTATGGACATTGATTATGCTATTCGGAAAGACGAACCACTTGCTCCTGTTGATACTAGCACTCAAGCTCAATTTGCACTTTATGATCAATGAGAGTGGTCCAACCACTTTAATGTAATGTTCACAATGACTAAATTTTTTACTAGTACTTGTGGTTCAATTGTTCAACATAACAATGCCAGCATATTGTTGAAGGCTGTTGACATGATATTTGAGACTTCAAAAAACACATGCCTTGACTTTGATTATAAAGTTTTCATTTTTGAAGCTCACTAGTATAAGAGATGTGCGTCAGCATGTCTTGAAAATGTTGCTCAATTAAGAATGTTGATGTTGAGATATCTAAGTCCTTCATTGTGTACTACATTCTAAACACTTTTGCACAATAATACGCACCTTTCAAGATCTTTTTTAACACACATAACAGTAAATGATCAATAAATGAACTCATGACCATGTGTTTAAGAAGAAAAGAGGTTGCTTATAAAATTGGGAGAGAGTGTTCCTTTGACAACACAAGGAAAGAACAAATGGCAAGGCAAGTAGAAGGGAAATGGTAAAATAACCCCTCAAGCTTAACACAAAGAAGGAATCCAAATGTTTTTTCTATAAAAGAGAGGGCATTTGAAGAAGAATTGTGCCAGATTTAAGACTTGATTCAAGAAGAAAAGTAATCAAATTTCATGTGTTTATATGAAACTAATATGATTAATGTAAGTCAAAAACATTTGATTAATTGATTCTGGATCTATAGTCCATATTTCGAATTTCTTGCAAGGTTTTCAAAAGCATAGGAAACCAATGAGAAATAAATAATGCATTTATTTAGGAAATAAGATGTGTTCTTATGTGAGAGCTATTTGGGACGTGCGGGTTAGTTCTAAGCAATAGTTTTGTTTTGAATTTAGAAATGACCTTTTATATTCCAAATTTTTCTACAATTTTTATTCAGTTTTAAGACTTGTACCATTGGATAATTTTTTTAAACTTCTCATATGCAAACTTTAGTTTGTCTTTTAAATCTAATATAGTTGGGAATTGTATTTTGTCTAATGGTCTTTCTTTTTTTAAAATTAATTTTCAAGATAATGCTTTTTATAATATGATGCATGCTCATGATATCGCTGGTATAAAGCAATGTGTTGTGAATGAAGATTGCTGTATGTTGTGTCATGAGATTATTACACTATGCCTAGTTCTCCGAACCAAAATGGTATAATGAAAAGAAGAAATTGAACTTTGTTGGACATGGCACAAAGTATGCTTAGTAGCTCCAAACTTCCTAAGTCCTTGTGGACCAAAACTCTTACGATAACAGTGTATATATTAAATCAAGTTCCAACCAAAGCTATTTCAAAGATGCCATTTGAGTTAATGAAGGTTGAAAATTGAGTTTGCGACATGTATGCGTTTGGGGATGTTTGTCTAAGGTGAGATTCTTTAGTCTACAAGAAAATGAATTGGACCTAATGATTATAAGTGGGTATTTGATTGGATATGTTGAAAAGTCCAAACATATATATATTTTATTGTCAATCTCATATCATTAGGAATATGGAGTCAATAAATGCTAAATTTCTTGAAAATGACTTGATTAGTGGGAGCGATCAATCCCATAACCTTGTTCTTAAGAAAAATCATTTTGATATTTAACCTTCCACCTCAATTATTAGATTGGTTGTTGTTCACAATGCCTTTTTAATTTTATCTGCTATTGAATAACCAATCATTGAAGTTTCACAACTGGCTAATATTGGTATGCATATTTAGTTGTTCAGTAATTATCAAAATTTGTTAATCAATTAGTTGAATAACATATAGAATTTAAGAAGATTTGCTAGAATGAAGAAATTAACAGTTTCTAGTGATTACATTATGTATTCGTAAAGGCCAACTACAATATTGGAGCTAAGAATGATTCTAAAACATTTTTATAAGCCATGAGTTGCAATGTATCTAATTTATGGTACAATGCCATGAAGAAAAATATGAGCTCTATGGCATTTAATGAAGTCTAAATTTTGGTTGAGTAGCCCAATGGAGTGAAGGCTATTGGTTGTAAATGGGTTTTTAAAACAAACGATGACTCATTGGGCAACATTGAGAGACATATAGTTAGACTCGTTGCCAAAGAGTTTACTCAAAAAAAGGAATCGATTATATAGAAACCTTTTCTCTTATATTTAAGAAAGATGCTCTTTGTATCATCTTGACATTGGTTGCCCATTCTGAAATGAAATTACATCGAATGGATGTAAAAACAATGTTCCTCAATGGGGATCTAGAGGAGGAGGTTTGGTTATACGAAAATATTTTCTCCCGCATCCTCTTCGTATCCTTTCAGCATTGGATGCCCATCTTGAATTGGAACTGCATCAAATAGAGTGAAAACAACGTTAATCAATGGCCATCTTAAGAAGGAGGTTTACATAGAACAATCATAATGATACTCCTCTAATGATGGTGATCATTTAGTATGCAAGTTTAAGAAATTTTTATATGGATTGAAAATAGCATCATCTAAATGGTATTTAAAATTCAATGATATCATTTTTTCATTTGATTTTGTAGAAAACGTCATGAATTGATGTATGTACTAGAAGGTTAGTGGGAGCAATTTTTTTTTTTTTTTTTTTTTGGCGCTATATGAATATGACAATTTACTTGCAACCAATAATAAGGGGTTACTACATGAGGTGAACAATTCTTCTCTAAAATGTTTGACATGAAAAATATGGATGTGGCATCTTATTTTATTAGCATTGAGATTCATATGGATAGACCTTGAGACGTTATAGGACTATATCAAGATACCTACATCGGTAAAGTGTTAAAAGAGATTTCAAATTAAAAATTATTTACCAAGTACAACACCTATCATGAATAGTGATGCTTAATTTGAACTAGTGCCCAAAGAATAATCTAGAAAAGGAATAAATGAAAAACATTTTATATGCTTCTGCTGTTGGACTAGATTTCACAGTTACTAATCTATTAAAAGACAGATCTATGGCAATATGTGTGGCTTGCTCTTTGCTCTATTTTCTTCTCTTCCTCTTTTCCGAAGAGGATCAAATGGGGGCTTTTACTGATGCCGATGGATCACAAAGAGACCGCAAAAAGGGGGGCTATCGAGAGGTTGTATTTTATATTCTCGACGTGCTAAAGCTTTTGCCTTTCTCCACATTCAACTGAACAGTGAGATAGAATTGAAGTGGTAGGCCGCGAGCAATCTTCCATAACTCGACTCCAATGTGTGGTTTACGCCACGCATACCGATTCGAAAATCTCCCGAGGCGTAGAAGCTATTGATGCTTGAAGTTCGTATGAGGATTGGTCCTCCCATCAATGATTGGAAAGGAATGGAGAAAGAGTGCAAAAGAAAAGCTTACGTGCATCACACATCATAATCATTGGGGTTGAAAGAAACCCATGCCTTTTCATATTGTGGAGATAAGAATGACGTATCAGGGCACATTTATGCTACTCAACTTCACTTTCTTACAAGATAATAATGTTACTTTTATTCGATAGATGACATCCGTCTTTGACCGCCGGTAATCTTCCCGTCCCCGGCTGCCGGAATAGCTGAGCCGCTAGCTCAAATGATACCTTTCAGTTTCTTGAACAAAAGCTCTGCCTTAACTGGTTCCAGCATCTCCACTCCATGATAATCGCCTTTGCCGCCGAAAAGGCCCACCCCTTCCATGCCCTTCGCCTCCAGCTCCGCCGCCAACTCCCTCTGCTGATCTATTATTGAGTCTCCCCCACCGCCGGCCACCACCACTTTGCCACCCCAGCTTTTTAATCCTCTCCTACTCCTCTGATCTCTCCCCAGCCATTGGTTTGCAACACTCGTGGTCCCGGTCAGCGCCAGCCGGCAGCGCCAGCTCCCACAACAGGTCGGCCCCGTTCACTAGCGTGCTGGGGTTGTTGAACAGCCTCACTTCCGACTTGGTCCTCCGGAACCCACCGGAGAAGGGGTGGTGCAAGATCAGGCCTCTGATCACCAAAGGCTCCAGATCGGCTGTGGCGGAGCATGCGTGCAGGTCCAACATGGTACGCGATGTTCCCGCCGGCGCTCGTACTCATCAGGTAGCACCGTGAGAAGTCAACGCCCTCGCGAAGCCACTCCTCGTCGCTGGTCCTGACCTAGTGGAGGTCCTCCAGGGCATCGTCCTAGGCCACGGGGAGGCAATGCTCCAGAGCGCTGCGGTAGCTGGCAGAGACGATGATGGCGCCAAGCTTGGCTACCATGAGGGAGCAGAAATTGTGGTTTATCACGGAGGACGGTGAGGAGAATACGAAACCGCCGCCATGGTAATACACAATGAGGGGTAGTTTTTGGTCGGGTGGTGGTGATGGGCGAGGCATGTAAATCCGGGCCCAAGTATTGTGGGTCGGGTTGAGTAGGACATCCTTGGTGCGGACGGCGAAGGGTTGGTCAAATTGGGCACGGCGGGGGCAGTTGGATCGTCGATGCCGCGTGTGATCGTGCCGTCTGGGTTGAGGACAATTTTGAGGTAGTCATAGGCGTCGACAGCCGGAGCTGGGTCAAGATCCGGATGTTGACCGGCCATGTTTGGTCTGCTCGAGCTCGAGGTGGGACTGAAGAAAGAAATGGGGAAACAGTTATTAATACCTTGAAGTCAACGATTATACTTCTCGCGTCTTCCCTTGCAAGTTCATCTTTTAGGGGCGCCCAAGAGCCATCGTGATTTCTCGATAATGGAGTTTCTTATTAACCCTCGACACTTAAAAAAACAGCTTAGATAAGGACACAACAACAAATTCAACACTTCACTCCATTTATAAAAAAGATTATGCCGAGTTGATGTCACGATGTGAGAACAAGAAAAAAATAGTACTCGTAGAAAGAATAAAAAGAATATCCATCTAAGCTTCACGCAAAAAAAAAAAAAAATGATATGAATTATCCATGAACTTTAACTCAATATGTAATGTGATTCCAAAACTTTTAATCTGTTCAATGTGATCTATAAACTTTAGCCCAACATGTAATGTTATTTTTAAACTTTTAAATTATTTAATGTTATCTCTAAACTTTTGGTACTGGTTCAATTTAGTTTATGAACAATATAAATATATTTAATATTGTCTCTGAACTTGTTCTTTGTGGATGTTCAAGTTCTCTTAAAAAAAAGTCAAATGTTGTTGAGTGTGATGGCCAAGATAAGGATTTACATATATACATTATTGGCACGTGATCGTGCCAAGCACAACTTTGAGGTAAGTCATGACCATCCTCGATTGTGATTGAATCAAGGTCTGAACCATGACCGGTCATGTTTGCTTTGCTTGAGGTGGGAATGAAGAAAGAATTGGGAAAACATGATGTACGTTTATTCGCCTCAAATTTTATGGCATAAGTATGTATTTTTATTATTCAGTTTCACAACTTGTGAATATTTATGATTTCAAAAGCGATGTTCCTAAATTAAACAGTGACAATTATAAAGTTTTGAAGGAATTAATCAATCCTCAATCGGGGTGCATAGAATTGACTATGCTAATCGGAAACATGAACAACCTGTTCTTGTTGATACTAGCACTCAAGCTCAAATTGCTCTTTACAAGCAATGGGAGTGGTCTAGCTGCCTCAATGAAATGTTCAAAAGACTAAAATGTGTACTAGTATTTGTTGTTCAGTTGTTCAGCATTGCAATGCATTAGCATTGTTGAGGGCTATTGATACGATATTTGAGACTTAAAAAAAACGTATGCCTTGACCCTGATTAGGGATAAGTGGAATAGAAGTCCTAAAACTTGTTACGAAAATGCAATTGAATTTTAAAACTTGCAAAAAGTGCAATCAAGTCCTAAAACTTGTCAAATTAGTTCAATTGAATCCTAAAATTAACACTGTCAGACTTACTGACGGAAAATACTGATGTGGCATGGACATGGCATTTTAAAATTATTTTTATTCAAAATTAGATTTAAAAACTAAAAAGAAAAGCTAAAATTTATTTTAAAAACTTAAAAAAAAAGGAAAAAGAAAATGGTAGCTCCTCCGCCACCGCCGCCCATCACTTTGGAGGGGCCGGTGACGGTCACCGGCCTTGGGCGGAGCAGGCAAGGCCTCATCAACCCCAGGTGAGGGCCGGTAACCCTCGCCTAGTGCGGGCGAGCCTTGTCGACGACTATCACCGGCCCCCCCTGAGGGTTAGCATGCCCAGATTTGGGCGCCCTCGCTTGGGGCCAGCGAGGCCTCACCTTGGTCGGGCGGGGGCCGACGACCTCCACCCAAGGCCGGTGACCATCGCCAGCCCTTCTGACAATGGGCGGTGGCGATTGCGACGGAGGAGCTGCCATTTTATCTTCTTTTTTTTTAAAACATTTTTTAAAATAAATTTTAGCTTTTCCTTTTTAGTTTTTAAATCTAATTTTGAGTAAAAAATAATTTTAAAAAGCCATGTGGAAAATAAAAAATTATTTAAAATGCCACGTCGTCATTTTCCGTTAGTAAGTCTGACGATGTTAACTTCAGGACTTAATTGAACCAATTTGATATGTTTTAGGACTCGATTGCACTTTTTGCAAATTTTAGGACTCAATTGCATTTTCGTAACGAGTTTTGGGATTACTATTGCACTTATCTCCCTTGATTATGAAGTTGTTATCTTTAAAGCTCACTATTGTTAGAGATGTGTGTCGGCATATCATGAAGATGAGGGATGTTATTACTTAGTTGAAGAATGTTGACGTTGAGATATCTGGATCATTCCTTGTATACCACATTCTAAACACTTTTCTACAATAATATGCACATTTCAAGATCTCTTATAACACGTAGTAAGTACAATTCAAATGACAATACTTTCCTATGACGTTAATTTAAGTGTCAACTTTTTTTCGTTCACTTAAGTGCCACATATTTGAAAAGTCGATCTCTTGAGTGCCACTTCTGATTTGACTTGTTGGAAAAGCTACCATGGCATTACAATAAAATTAAACTTGCCAACGTGTCTCGCCGACAAGTTGAGTAAGCAAATGAGATGGTAAACGACGTTGTTCACCCATATAATTATAAGAAGTGAAGGGGCTTCACAAATTGGGGCAAAATCTCAATTTCATTCTTCATGAACCTTAACCCTAACCTTCGATCCACAGACTCTATTTAATTTCAGGGCAAATCATCTCATCAAATTCACAATGGGGAGCAAAAGCAAGAGAAACGGCTCATGAATTTCCGAACAATGTGAAGATGAAAGTTAGTATTTATGCTTTTGTGGATTGCGAAATCCAACAAGAGTTTTTTGGACAAGAGAAAATCCTGGGAGAAGGTTCCATGGATAAAGAAGACTTCAATTGTGAATATTTCAAGTGGGTTGATGTGGAATTTTCGAATCAAGCGATGAAGGTAATCTTGGAGCTCCTTCAAGGACAACATGGATTTGCACTTGTAATGAAAGATGAGTTGGACAGTACCTACTCTATGTAAGCAGAAAAAAAAGGTCTAAATTTTTTTTTATGAATCATTTAAAAAAATGAAGTTTCAAGTATAAAGATTGAAAGAGATATTTATCGAGTGTTGTTTGTCTTAATGTTGTTGAGTTTGGTTTGGCTTGTGGTCATATGTAATCTCACTAACAAGAAGAAGTTACTGAGTCTACCGTAGTTGAAAAACAATGAAATGTGTTTCTGTAGTTGGTGCAATAACTTTGTTTTCTTTTTTTAATGATATATATGGGTGGGTTACTGGTTTTGTATTAACTTGAAGGTTGAATGGCCGGGTGGATATTGGTGGACGTTGAGTTTTTTGATGCAATTTGAGTCCTATTGTTGATTTATACAAAGAATAGATGGCTTGACACTCGCGGTAGTGCAGTAAGAGAAGGGATGGTCCTGCATTTTGTTGTTGGTTTTAGTGTTTCTACATATGTTGAAGGACAATTGAAGTTTCAAATAATTTTACAAATGATCATTTAAATGCCATTTTTTTTTTTAAAATGAACACTTTGGTTCATCAATTTTTTAAGAATTATAACTTAGGTTCCTTAACTTTTTAAAAGTGATGACTTGGGTTCATCAACTTTTTAATTAAGTTATTGGTTTCACTTTTATCAAACACATATTGCATCGTGTAATAGCTTAAAGCAGATTATCATCCTATAACAACATACAAAATAAGACTTCTTTTGACAAATATCATCAGTTATGGCATGATTTAACCCGAAATGACATTACATCATACACATTGCACCAGAAGGTCTTTTACATCAACATCGATGTAATGATAATATGAAATAAAATAATCTCGACCACCTTATAAATTCAAATCCAAAACAACACTCCTGTTGCTAAACACATCTCTAGCCAAAATATATTAATAATCTCCACCGCCTTACAACAAAATCCTAAAATCTTAAACATTAACACATAACAACAAACATAAAAAGATGGCATCCACCCATTGATCAATCTAAAGATTCTTATCACTTCATTTTTTTCTTCTTCAATAGTTTCATTTGATTCATGAGTCTTGTACTCTTCTGAACTAGAATTCTAGTTACATCATTCACTCGTGTACCTTTTCTCATTATCTTATCTTTTAAAGGATCCGTTGTTTTTCTTTAAGTTTTGCATGTTTTGGTGTTGCCTATTGTTGAAGCTTTTGTAATTAGTATTGGCACTGTGGTAGAAGGTTGCAAATTCCCATGATCATTCATATGAGGTGGACTTGATGTTGAAGTCTTATTTGATGCCTATTTTCGAGCCGCCTTCTATTTTGGACTTGTCATTAGTTGTTTCTTCAATTGTGTTTGAGTTACCATTGATTGGTTTATTGATGCTTGCCCTTGGCTTCTTCTTATAGATGCAGTCAATTTTTGACTTGGTCCTCCTTGAGATATCAACACTTCCAAACTTCTCCAAGGTTACAACCATATAAATTTCATTAATTACCATGTCAAACAAATCGAATACATTAAATGCATAACAACTAAAAAACTGGCATTCAAAACTATCATATCAATATTCATATCTGTAAACAACTCATAGCCATGTTCTCTTATCATTCTCCCAATTGCACCATGTGTATATTATAGTGTAAAATTTTCTGAAACTAAAACCTCTTTACTTTTTTCTTTTTATAACCTGTAAAATGATATGACAAAATATGAATTTATTCCATGACAAAATACATAATACAACAACAATAACTATAACAGACACCTTACTTGATATTTACTTTTCTGTTATACACTATTGGACTCAGTTCGCCTTGTAGTTGGTTTTACATTGCTTTATGTGTTGCTCGAACATGCCTCTACATCACTAGGCTGTGTCGTCACTTGCTGCTGCTGCTATTATTGCTTCTTAGTTGGATAACCAATCTTGTTGTGCCATTTCCTATAACAATGTGAGTATCGAACCATTCCACTAGCCTTACTTATTGTATTAGTGCTACTCTCAATTTCCTACTTTTTTTTTCCTTTTTAAGCCTATCGACTTGCTTCTTCAGTGGTAGAGGCTCTAGGACCAATGGTTTGTTTTGTCCAAAAACTTGCTACTCCTTAGAGGCTATAGCATGAATTGGTATGCTGCAAAAATAGTTTTTTTTTCTTGTCACAGTCTTCCACATAATCCTGTAAATTGAGTTGCTTTAATTGGATGGCACAAATTACATGTGAACAATGTATTTCATTCAATTGCCATGCTTGATAGAAATATTTTCTCTTGAAATGAACAACATATTTGTCACCATCATTCATGATCTCAAATCCATTGTCTTCATTCTAAATTGAATGACAGAACCTACTAGCAGCAACGTTATCTTCCAATTTTTTTACAATCTTAAGCCGATATTGTCTAAGCCACTTCGAACATTCACTTTCTGTTTTTATAGTCTCGTTATCACCATAAATTTAATGTCTTTAAGCATACTGACAATTGATTTGCACCTCACTTATATAATCCCGCCATTGAAAGTCTTGCAAATGTTGTTGTCAATATTATTGTACTTGAATTTCTCACTAAAAAAAGCTATACAACAATGCTTTATTTCAATTTGGAATAATGTTTCACAAGCTTTAGTTAACAATGCATGTAAAGCTTATTTGTGAATTTTGAAATCTGCTATATTTGAACTCTTTGCAATCAACTAAAACTATTTATGCTGTTGGTCACCTTTATACTTCTTCGCCTCATTTGCATATATGTGTTGAGCACACATTCTATACTCGACATATTGCATTAGCTTGGCTATAGCTAAAAAAGTTCCCTGTAAAATCATCCAACATTTGTAAATTACATGAATAATATGCCGAACCTTTTCCATCAGTTATTCTAAGTTTTGGAGAAAACTTTCGTATTTGTTTTGAAGCTGGCAAAACATTTCCATCAGTCTAGTCTGAACACTTGTAGACTCTTTCGTCAAAGTCTGAAGACCGCCGAACCTCCAGACTCAAGATTCAAAGTCTACCCTCATTGATAGTTTCTAGACCGTCGAAGAAGACTTATCCAGAATTGAGTATTTCGTTAAGGATTTGATTCTATTGACTGAAGAAGATCTCTCGGCTGGATATAGCATCTTGGAATCTATTATTCATTTTGATTCGGGTAATTTAGATCCGTTAATTGACGAATCATACGTGGAAGGTTCTACTTATGGAAACTTGGATCCTGATTGTATGGACAAGCAGGATTGATGGGCTATCGTCATATTCCTTAAATAATTCGAGATCTCCCTAATTGATTCTGTCTAACAGGTAGATTTGAAGAACTCATTTGGAAAATGTCAACGGTTATGAAGGCATGAAGGAGTATATAAGGAAGATGTTCTAGTTATTCAAGTGTGTGCACAGTAGAAGAATTCCAAAGTTTGAAGCTCCTTGTTCTTTGTCAATTCAATTGTTGAGCATAAACTTGTACTCAAAAGAGAGTTTATACACTTGTGAGATCTTGAGGAAGTGTAGCGAAGTCTCTACACTATGGAATTAAGGACGTGATACTGTAACGACTCTTTTGATTCATAGTGAAATTCAGCTGGTGGGCTGTCGGTGCGGGAGAATGGACGTAGGCTTGGATTAAGTCGAACCACTATAAACCTTGTGTTCTTATTCTCTTCCCTAAACTCTTTTACTTTATTCGTAACTTTATTTAATTGTTAGAATCTCGCTTCTATCTTAAAGTCAACTGTTAAACAGACTCAGGTTAAATTCAGAGTTTTATTCTGTCCTTCACAAAAGTTTGTTTTCGCACCTATTCACCCCCTTTAGGTGCTCATACTAGTATTCACAATTGGTATCATAGCCTGTGTACTCATTTAAATTGAAGTGTTTTTACTTCAGAGCTAACGATCCATGGCTAGTATGTTGGCTCCAGGCTTGGTTAAAGGGCAAAACAAAACCAGACTGCCATACTGTGATGGGAAGGAATACAACATATGGAAAAAATAAAATGAAGGCGTTCCTGAGATCGAAAGACCCTCTTGAATGGGATGTGGTAGATAAATGAATTATTCCTAAAGCTACAACAGTCTCAGAAAGGGGAAAGAAAGTTGTTGAGTCCAGCGATATGATTTATGAAGAGATAACCAAGAAACAAGCTCTTGATGCAAAAGTAATTTATTCTTTATATTGTGCATTGTCTTCTACTGAATATAACAGAATATCTTCTTGTGAAACAGCTAAAGAAGTCTGGGATAGATTGCACATCACCTATGAAGGAACTGATCAAGTTAAAGAAACCAGAATCAATATTTTGCTTGGTCAATATGAAGCATTTAGGATGAAACCAAGAGAATCTATCACTGACATGTTTAGTCGTTTTACAGAAATCGTGAATGGTCTTGAGTATCAAGGTCAACCAATCTCTGGATCCATGAAGGTTAACAAGCTACTACGTGGACTTTCCAAAGATTGGAATCACGTAAAAACCTCAATAAGAGAGACACAAAGAATCATGCTGCTCTTTGTTGACGAATTAGTTAGCACTCTTCAGTCTTATGAAGTGGAGCAAATCAATGAAGATAATGATCCCAAAGGTAAAAAATCTATTGTATTAAAATCTAATGATGATTTTGATGTTACAGATTCTGAAGACGATATGGACAATGAAGAGCTTGCTCTCATGATAAGAAGGTTCAGAAAACTGAACAAGAAGGGAAGAAGATTCAATTCAAAGAAACAAAGTTCTCAAAAGTTTCAAAATAAATCGGTTGAGGATGATGATTCCAACAAAGATGTGGTTTGTTTTGAATGTAAGAAAAATGGACACATCAGACCAAACTGTCCCTTACTAAAGAAAAAGAAAGGAAAGCTGAGAAGTACAGAAAAGCTCTCAAGGTAGAAATTTGGAGTGATACTGAGTGTGAAGAGAGTAATGATGATTATGCTAATATTTGTCTAATGACATAATCAGACTCAGATAGTGAAATCGAGGTAAGTAATTTAAAAATTCCTACTAAAGTCTCTAAATATATTGATGAATTGTGTCTTAGTCTCAAAACCTCTCTCAAGAGGATTTTCGAACTAAAAAGAGAAAACTCATTACTGAAGCAACAAGAGATTGTTTGGAAAGAAAAAGTCGAAAATTTGGATAAAAATATTATTGCTTTGAAATAAAATGCAGACTCACTTTCAAAAGAAAATATATTTTTGAAAAATGATATCTCAAGTATTTCAAAAAGGTTTTCTATAGGTTCTAAGAAATTAGAAAAGATTATTTTGGCACAAAGACCTTACTTTAACAAATCAGGTTTAGGAATGACTACTGAAACCATTCCTCTAATTGATTTTCCTAAAGTAAAGGAAAGAATTAAACAAAGACCTACAAAAGATTTTTATAGAAATCATTTTCAAAAAATCTTTGTAAAATCTGTAGGTCGTAGTGCTATTAAATGTTCTAAGTGCAATAGCTAGATCATTTTGAGAAAGAATGTCCTATGGTTTGAAAATCTGTTAAGAAGGTTTGGGCAAAGACCGTATATTACACTAACTCCATTGGACCCAAGAAAATATGGGTACCAAAGAAAGCTTGAGTTTCTTTTCTAAATGCAAGTCACTATCAAGAAAAAATGTTAAATGGTACTTGAATAGTGGATGCTCAAGACATATGACAAGAGACTCAAATTGTTTCATAAAACTTGTGCAAGTTAATGGTGGAAAAGTCTCTTTTAGAGGAAATAGCAAAGATAGAATTGTGGGTTACGGAACCGTAAAGACTGGAAGTCTCATAATCAATAACGTTTCCTTAGTGGAATGACTCAACTACAACTTATTGAGTATCGGCCAATTGTGCGACACAGGTTACAAAATCAACTTTCAAGAATGAGTATGTTTAGGAACTAGTAAAGATTCATCTCAGACATTCACGGGGAGAAGACATGGAAATATATATCTCTTGGATATCAATCTAGAAAAATCCCAATGTCTAATTTCAATTCAAGAGGAAACTAATCTCTGACATAGAAAACTTGGGCACATCAACATGAAGCAAATAGCCAAGATCTCTGTAAAGAAGCTTGTTCATTGATTACCCAACCTGACATATCAAAAATCTGAATTATGCACACCGTGTGTATTGGGAAAATAGGTTAGAAACTCTTTCAAACCAATAAATCAAGTTTCCATTAATCGTGTGTTACAGTTCTTACTTATGGATCTTTTTGGACCAACCAGAACTCAGAGCATTGGAGGTAAGAAATATTGCTTAGTGATAGTGGCTGATTATTCATGATTCACTTGGGTATATTTCCTGGCAAGTAAGTCTGAAACATTTTCTTATTTTATCAAATTTGTTAAGAAAGTACAAAATGAGAAAGGGTATGTTATTTCAAGTATATGGACAGACCATGGAGGTGAGTTTGAAAATCAAGACTTTGCTAAATTTTGTGATGAATCTGGTTTTTAGCATGTATTCTCCTCACCATACACTCTAGAACAAAATGGAGTTGTGGAAAGGAAGAATAGATCATTGCAAGAAATGTCTAGAACTTTATTAATTGAAAGTAACATTTCCTCTCGTTTTTGGGTTGAAGCAATTTTTACAGCGTGCTATAGTATTAATAGTCTTCTTAAAGCCTATTATGGAGAAAACTTCCTATGAGTTGTTCAAAGGAAAGAAGCCAATTGTCTCCTATTTTCATGTGTTTGGATGCAAATGTTTTATATTGAAAAATGCAAATGATCAAATTGGTAAGTTTGAAGAAAAATCAGACGAAGGAATCTTCCTTGGATATTTAACCACCAGCAAAGCTTATAGAGTATACAACAAAAAGACTCAATCTGTGAAAAATCAATGAATGTCAAATTCCAAGACTTTATGCAAAATTAATCGATTCAGACTCAACTTGAAGATTCTAAACCTGCTCCAGATTCTACAAAGTCTAAATCTTTAGAAGCAGCTCAGACTTTAGAAGACCAACAACGAATGATCGTTGAAGAATCAAATGAAAAAAGACCAACAGTCTGACAAATCAACCGGCAATTGGAAGCACAAGTCTAGTCATCCCAAAGAACTCATTATTGGTGACATTAATGAGGGAATTCGTACAAGATCCAAAAGGCGTGAAGAGTCTAGTGTTGTGGCTCTTATTTCTGAAATAGAACCCAAGAGCATAGAAGAAGTTTTAACTGATGAAAGCTGGATTGAAGCTATGCAAGAAAAACTCAGGCAATTCAGTATCAATGATGTCTGGGAATTGACTCCTAAACTGAAAGGTAAATCTATCATTGGAGCTAAATGGGTTTTTAGGAACAAGATGAACGAGAAAGGAAAAGTTGTAAGGAACAAAGCAAGATTCGTGGCCAAAGAATATACGCAAGAAGAAGGGATAGACTATGATGAGACTTACGCACCAGTAGCAAGGTTAGAAACAATTAGATTATTACTTGCTTTTGCATATTATAAGAATTTCAGGTTATTCCAAATGGACGTCAAAAGTACTTTCTTAAATGGATTTATCTAAGAAGAAGTCTATGTGGAACAACCTCCCGATTTTGAAGATCCAAGGAAACCAGACTCTGTATTTAGACTAAAAAAGACGTATATGGTTTAAAGCAAGCACCTCGAGCTTGGTACGACAGGTTAAGTAAGTTTTTAATTCAAAATGACTTTGTTAAAGGTAAACTAGATACTACATTATTTATCAAAAGAGAAAGCAAAAACTTTTTACTTGTTCAAATTTATGTTGATGATATTATTTTTGGATCTTCTAACGAAAATCTATGCAAGAAATTCTCTAAAACTATGTAGGATGAGTTTGAAATGAGCATGATGGGTGAACTATCCTTCTTTCTTGGACTTCAAGTAAAATAATTGAAGAAAGGAACTTTCATCCACCAAGAAAAATATGCTAAAGAACTTGTTAAAAAGTTTGGATTGGAGAATTGCAAAAAGACTAATATACCAATGTCAAGTTCCTTGAAGCTAGATAAAGATGAAGGAGGAAAGAAAGTTGACCAGAAGCTATATATAAGTATCATTGGTTCACTTATTTATCTTACTACTTCAAGACCTGACATTTTGTTTAGTGTTTGTATTTGTGCCAGATTTCAATCAGATCCCAACGAATCTCATTTAAGTGCTGCAAAACGCATCATTAAATATGTTGCATCAACTTCTAATTTGGGTCTCTGGTATCATAAAGAATGAGACTTTACTCTCATAGGATATTCAGATGTAGACCTAGCAGGATGCGGAGTTAATAGAAAGAGCACCTCAGGCACTTGTCAATTACTTGGGAACATGACAGTATCTTGGTTTTCAAGGAAGTAAAGTACTGTAGCTCTTTCAACAGCAGAAGTAGAATATGTGGCTCTTGGAAGTTGTTCACAAATTTTGTGGATAAAGCAACAGCTAAGAGAGTTTGGAATCGAAGACTTATGCACCGAGATAAAATGCAACAACACCAGCGCGATTAATCTCACAAAGAATCCAATTCTTCATTCGAGAGCAAAGCACATAGAAATTCGATATCATCTTATTAGAGATTATGTTCAAAATGGAGAAGTCTCGATTCAATTCATTGACTCAAAGAATCAACTAGCGAGACATATTTACAAAGCCTTTGGAGAAAAGTCAATTCGAGCTTATTCGTTTCAAACTCAATATCTTAAAGTCTCGAAGAAGTTCGAGACTCGAGGATAAAAGTCTAAAGATACTCAGACTTAGATGATCAAGATTCATGACTGTAAGTTATTTCTATTTTAGAATTTTATCTATTGGATAAAATCTCGAAAAGGTACGATCATCTATTAATCTGTAATTGATTGATGTTATCTTCTCCAGTTTTCATGATTATTGCAATCATTCCTTTTTCGAAAAAGAAGTTATTTTTGAAATGACGGTTATTTATTTTTTCAAAAAGGCAGTTATTTTTTGAAAATGCATTTTTATTTTTCCTTTTACGTCGTTCCTTATACCTCTTTTCGACTGCTTTATATACTGATCGTCTTCCTCACAAACCCTAAAAGCACAGACCATCACTTTCTTATTTTTACTCTCTAGTTTAATCTTCAAAGTTCTAACATTTTTCGTGAATCGAGTTTGGAATCTCTCAAAGACTATGCGAATGACTTCACAAAGAAAGTCTTCAAGGATCGCGAACAGGGGACCATAACTCATGTGTGAGGGTCCTACGCATTTTGACCTCACCGAGGAAGAAGAATCTCCCAGACAGCAGCAGAGCCCACAACATTCTCAATCGCGTCAATCTCCTCAAGCTAGACCTCATAGTGTTGATCAAAGAGCGGAGGAAGAAATTATTGAAGAGGCTGAACCCGTAAGAACTCAAAAGCCTGTTTTTATCTTTAAACTTTACTCTGCTTTGAAGAATGGAGGCACTCCCTTGAACTATATTGATGCATTTTTGAAAGAGAAAGGGTATCAAAATGAAACCCATTTTTTTGCGAACAATGGAACGATTGGGGATTGCTCATGTAGGGTCGGCAGAACGAGCATTTGCGAATATTCCCAGTGATCCACATGTTGGGGGTCTTAGTCAGCCTGATGGGAATGATGATGACAAAATGTACACTCATTTTAAGCCTAGAATGGGTGTTGGGGCGAATATTTGAAGCAAAAGGACAAACTTGTTTCGCTCGGAGGAACACAAGCGATTTTACTCTAAGTTGCTAAAAAGAGGGGTGATCAATCCGAGAAGTATAGACTTTGATTTTCTTGATTCTTTGAATGTGAAGCTACAAGAGAAATTCACTCAACTTTAGCTTGAGCAATTTTGTTCTAAGACAACAGAGGCATGTCCAGAGCTTACTACTTATTTCTATTCTAATATAAGTTTTTTGGATGCGAATAGATTTTCTTTTAGTGTTCAAGATTAGGACTATATTGTTGACATGGACACATTGGCGGATGTGATTGGAGTAGAGCGAGGGGCATTCCAATCGATTAGTGTGTCTGTTGGCTGTGCGACAGTATAGCTTGTTCGTGATAGAATGGCAGGAGGAAGAATTTCGTACTTGAGGATGAATGCCTCAAACATTTTGCTTCACAAGATTGTGATCAATTGTCTCAGACCCAAATCGACTTCGAAAACCGATGTCTCCAACTCAAAAGCAAAGTTGATGTATGCTATCAATGGTGGGAAAAAGTTCTCTCTGTCTCACACAGTCATGTTTCACATGTACAGAACGATGGTGAAAGATAAGGGACAACTTCCTTACTCAACGCTTATCATAAAGTTGTTCAAACACTTGAATATTCAGCCTCTTAGGATTCTGTGTGTTCAATCCTGTGATCAAATGGTGGTGGGACTGAAAATGGTTTCTAAAATGCGTCTGAAAGAGCTAGACAAGGCTTTGGAGTGATTGAAGGAGAAAACCCTTGTCAAGACTCACCAAGGTTCTTCAACTGCAAAACGGAAAGGGAATGAGCCCATGACAGCTCAATCTAAGAAAAGAAGAGCACTCGTCCTGGAGGATGAAGAGGACGAGGACGATATTACCATTTCCGCTCTTGCACTGAGAAATCTACAAAGTGCTGTTCTAGAGACTGAGGAGAGAGAGGATCAAGATGAAGAAAAGGAAAGGAGTGGAGAGAGAGAAACAATGCGAAAAGCAGCAGAGGAAGAAAGGATTGCAGAAGAAGAAGGTAGAAGTGAACAGGAGGAACTAGAGCATGAAGCGTACTTCTCACCTCCTGAAGGCATTGAAACATGGGGAGTTGCTGAGAAAAGAGGTACATCTTCAATTGCTTTTACTAGTGAAGATGTTAGTCATTCACCTGCAGATCCAGAAGAAATCTATGCATATCAATTTCTAGAGGAAGGTCATGAGGTTTCATCGCCAAATCTGAGTGACCATGCTGGCTTGCCATTATTTGCAAATACTCCTACTGATCATGCAGAAGCTAGCACTTAGACTGATAATTCACCAGACTTTCGAAGACTGCTTGATATTCTTATGGAGATGCGAGGACAGATCTATACTCTGGGATGCAAAGTTCAGAACTTGTAGAATGCAAGTCAAGCCTCTTCAGTTTCCTTACATGATCAAATCCATGTCCTTGCTCTTCAAGTTCAAGCAAATGCCAATGGTGAAGAAGTTGCTCAATTGAAGGAGGATTTGAAAAAGCTAGAAGGGATCGTCCAGTTGATGGGAGATTTCTAGCTCATTCGCGTTCCCAAGCAATCTTGATTTCATTATCTTTTCGTGTCTACCTTTTTCATGTTGACAAAAATGGGGAGATGTTGCAGATTTGAGATTTAACTCTTGTTTGACTTGATGTTTGATTGACTTTTACTTTTGTTTGGTTGTTTGGTTGTGACTGGATTTGGATTTGGATTGTTTGATCGTTTGAATATTTGCTGCAGTATCTTAAGCACTGTTGGTATTTCATGGCAAAGATAGTTGTTTGTTTACAGGACTAACTTTCTTATTTCCTGTGGATGCAGATCTAATGTTATCTTTACTAAGTCAATTATCTTTTGTGAAATATCCATGTTTGCTTGAGTATTGTCTTGTAGGTCAAAAGTATCCAAATCTATAGGAAAGTTTTGTCACAATAAAAAATGGGGAGATTGTTGGAGAAAACTTATGTATTTGTTTTGAAGCTCACAAAACGTTTCCATTAGTCTAGTCTGAAGACTTGCAGACTCTTTCGTCAAAGTCTGAAGACCGCCGAACCTCCAGACTCAAGATTCAAAGTCTACCCTCATTGACGGTTTCTAAACCGTCAAAGAAAACTTATCTAGAATTTAGTATTTCATTAAGGATTTGATTATATCGACTGAAGAAGATCTCTCGGCTGGATATAACATCTTGGAATCTATTATTCGTTTTGATTGGGGTAATTTAGATCCGTTGATTGGCGAAGCATACTTGGAAGGTTCTACTTATGAAAACTTAGATCCTGATTGTATGTGCGAGCAAGATTGATGGGCTATCATAACTCGAGATCTCCCTAATTGATTCTATCCAACGGGTAGATTGGAAGAACTCATTTGGAAAGTGCCAACGGTTATGAAGGCACGAAGGAGTATATAAGGAAGATGTTCCAATTATTCAAATGTGTGCGCGATAGAAGAATTCCAAAGTCTGAAACTCCTTGTTCTTTGTCAATTCAATTGTTGAACATAAACTCAAGAGAGTTTATACACTTGTGAGATCTTGAGGAAGTGTAGCGGAGTCTCTACACTGTGGAATCAAGGACGTTATTGTAACGACTCTTTTGATTCATAGTGAAATCCAGTCGGTGGGCAATTGTTGAACATAAACTCTTATACACTTGTGAGATCTTGAGGAAGTGTAGCGGAGTCTCTACACTGTGGAATCAAGGACGTGATACTATAACGACTCTTTTGATTCATAGTGAAATCCAGCCGGTGGGCTGTCAGTGCGGGAGAGTGGACGTAGGCTTGGATTAAGTTGAACCATTATAAACCTTGTGTTCTTATTCTCTTTCCTAAACTCTGTTACTTTATTCGTAACTTTATTTAACTGTTAGAATCTCGCTTCTATCTTAAAGTTTACTATTAAACAGACTCAGGTTAAATTCAGAGTTTTATTTTGTCCTTCACAAAAGTTTGTTTTCGCACCTATTCACCCCCTCTAGGTGCTCATACTAGCATTCACACTAAGATCAGTCATCAGATTTTTCAAAAATCAAAACCAATTGTCCTTGTTTTTTTTTTTTTTTTTAATTTTTACCATAGTCCAAGTTATTGAAAATATTTGGTTGTTTCCATCCCTCCCGATGGTAGGCAAAAACTCTCCCTTACATAACCCTTTCAAAAAATACCCATCTAATCCGATCACTTTTCTACATCCAACTAAAAATCATTTTCTACAAGCATCAAAGTATATGTACATCCTATCAAACTGTGTCCTATGATTAGGTAAGGGTTTCTCCACAACTTTTACATGAATTCTGTCAGGTGAATTTTACAACTTACATTCCATAACATAGTCTGAAATCTTTGCATATTTTCCTTATAAATTCCCATCAACGTATTCATCACCTCGTAGTAAGTCCATTTGCACTGATTGTGAAAAACATGTACACCTACCTACTCTTTCATTAGTTATTTCAATTGAGAAATTTTGATATTTGACATTGCTTTGATGATATTGAAAAGTACTTAGCCAACAAACATTAGTCACTTTTTTATTCTCAAACACAATACCACATGTATACTTCTCTTGTAGTGATCGAATATGGAATGAGTCATTCTTCTTACTCAATGCCACTATATATTGTTCATGGACGATTGTCTTGTGCACACTCTGCTTTAACAAAATTATTGGTATTTCTAATAAATTTAGGATTTCGTCATTGAGAGATTGAGTACCTGACAATAGTATCTCTAAATTGCTTAACATCATCAAATGGCATTGATACACAAAAAGACGGGATTTATACTAGTTTAATCATAAGAAGGATATGACTTCCCATTTTATGTTGCGTTGTACCATCTTCATCATCATCCTCATGGTTGTCGCCGTTATTACGACAACTTTCCCCATAAATAAAATCATCACCATCAGCTATAAGAGCTCTTGCATCTCTATTTACTGCACCACCTTCATTCATTGGCCCACATTGTGCTTTTCTTCTTTTTTCGAATGCCCTGACCTCTTCTCTTACTTGTGTGATGTCCTCATTGTTAACATCACTTGTACAAATGGTATGCACAAATGTTTCATCATTTTCATTGCTGGGCAATGCAATATCCCAGGCGTCTAGGGTTATTTTAGTCGATTCTTCAACAAATGTATCCTCACCATTAGATATGCATTCGGTATCCTTAAGAGGCTGAAATATCTCTAACACAAATCATGTATACAAATCTACGGCGTCCTCTACTCTCACATATCCTTCCAAAATAGCTCCAACACTAACTTAAGTTTCAATAGTAGTTTTCAACACTATTTGCCCATATTCTTCATCGTAATTAGACACCCGGACCCCTGGAGTGCCAAAAGTTGGCACAAAGGGACACTTAAGTGCTGAAAGTTACTAAAGTGACATTTAAGTGCCAAAATTGGAGCAAAATGGATCACTTAAGTGCCAAAATCGGAGCAAAATGGATCACTTAAGTGCCACCGGCGAGAAAATCCAACCAAAACGCTAACGTGGCAATTTTCAAATGGGCTATACGCAAAATGACGTCATTTTTGTATGCTTATGTGGTTAAACAGTGTCAAAACGACGTCGTTTGGTATAATTCGAATTTTAATATAATAATGAATCAAATTTTTAAAAATGAATTAATTTAAAAAATGAGGGGGAAGGAGGAGGAGGGAGGTAGCCGATGGCGAGGGCTCAGCCCTCATGATTGTCGCCACTGCCTCCCCTTCGTCACCGGGGAGGTGGGGGAGGGTTGGCTAGGGTTGCCGGCCCTCGGTCGGGCTTGGCAGCCCAGGCTGACCTTGCCCCACCTTTCGGCGATGGCGGGAGGCGGCGGCGGCAAAGGGCTCAGCCCTCACCGCCGGCTACCTTCCTCCTCCCTCCTCCTCCTCCTCCTCCTCCATTTTTTTTAAAATAAATATAAATTATTATTATATTGTTTTAAATTTAATTTAATTAATTTTTATTTTATATTAAAATTCAAATTATGCCAAAACGACGTCGTTTTTGTGTGTGTTTTGCTGATTTGGCATTCCGGTGAGCCACATAAGCGAGAAAATTAATAAAAAAAAAATGCCACGTAGGATTTCCAGCAAGGCTCGCAAGATGTGGCACTCAAGGGCGCGCTTGGTAACGTTTTATTCAAAAATTGTTCCAGAGAACAAAAATAGAAAAAGCTATTTCTGCTCCGGGAATAATTTTTGAATAGAATAAGGCGTTTGGTAAACTTGTTTTAGGAATACAAAATGAACAGAAACATGTTTGGTAAATTTGTGTTCTTTTTTTTGTTTCTTTTAATTTTTTAATATTTTTTTCTTTTTTTTCTTCTTTTGGCTGGTTGCCGGCCTTGGCCATGGCCGGCGACTAGCCGATGAGAGCCGGCGGGCTCACCCAGATCTGGCGAGCCCGAGCTTGCCCAGCCTTGCCCTGCGTCGGCGAGGCTCGGCCTCGTCGGGCCATCGCCAAGTCGGCGAGCCTCGCCGGTGGCTAGGCGAGCTTGGGCTCGCTAGATTTGGGTGAGCCCAAGCTCGTCCAGCCAAGGCGAGGCTTCCGAGAAATAAATTTTCTTATTTTTTGGAACACTTCGAGAAATAAATTTTATCTCTCCTATTTTTTTCCTCTTTCTTTTCTTCTTCTTTTTTTCTTTGGCTAGTCGCGGCCTTGGCCATGGCCGGTGACTAGCCGTTGAGGGCCGGCGACCTCATTGGAGTGTTGCCGGTCCTTGTCGAGGCTTGACCTCGCCTTGGCCGGGCGAGCTTGAGCTCGCCCAGATCCAACGAGGCCGAGCCTCGCCGAGCCACCACTAGGTCCTCGAGGCCGCCGGCCCTCATCGGCCGTCGCCATGGCCGAGGCCGTGACCGGCCAAAAGGAAGGAAAAGAAAAAAAGAAAAAAAGGGAAAAAAAAAAGAAAATAGGAAAAATAAAATAAAAATATTATAAAATTAAAAGAAACAAAAAAATCACACAAATTTACCAAACGCATTTATGTTCTTTTTCTATTACAGGAACAAGTTTACCAAACACATTCTTTTGTTCAAAAATTGTTCCCCGGAACAGAAATAGTTTATTTATTTATTTTTGTTCCTTGGAATAATTTTTGAATAGAAACGTTACCAAATGCACCTTAAGTGTCACTTTCGTAAGTTTTGGCACTTAAATGTCTATTTGTGCCAACTTTTGGCACTTGAGATGTACTTTTGCCATCGTAATTATGTTCAACATATACATAAACATCATGACCATGTAGAAAATGGTAAACAAGATCTTTCACCCCATTATTGTCGTGCAAATATTTTAAATTATCTTTAAGAGATTTAATGGGTACCTGCTAATATAATTTCGCCATTTTACATCTCAATTGGTCTACTATATCCCTTCTAAAATTGGTAAATGATAGTTTACTTAACTGACAAGGACAATGATGACTTGCCCACCAATGTATTCCTCCTCTTCCCTTGTAATTCTAAACTCTACTATAGCAAATTTTAATGGGTGCACTTGTATCGCCCATGTTAACACTATACCCAATACAATAAAATTTATTTCTACATTAGGGGTCCATATCACAAATAGACAATAATAGCAATCGGTCCCCACAACTCAAGCAAATGACAATATTAAATCAGACCCCACAACAACAATAAACATTCAGTCCTCACAAATTAAGCAAATAACAATATTAAATCGGTTCTCACAATCACAATAAAATATTTTCACTGTCGGCTGGTGAACACCAATCGACAAAATCTAAGCATGAATGAACTAAAGTATTCACATTTACACTGCCCAAACCCCTAATAATTTCCCTCCAATATGTCGCATTTTCCCACACTTTGACTCTATCAAACAACACTAAATTCGCTCACATTGTTGGTTAGTCAACACAAAAAAACAAAAATCACTAACCTTTACTCTTTGTCAACAATGATTCCCCACATCACAACCCCTAACTTTTCCCTCCAAGTTATTGCCCTTTCAGTCTCTATCCAGCGAGTATGGATGACATACAACAGTAAACTTGAAGCCCTAATTTGAGATTTCATATATATTTTAAGGGGTTTTGGGCATACTAAGATTCAGTGTGGGGTCGATGAATCAATGTCAGGTCGATGAAGTGGGGCATCGATGAAGATTCGGTTTTGGATTGAAACCCTAATTTTGCGAATAGGGTTTGAAATAAAAGAGAAAGAGGTCTTCAACCTCGTATGAGATGAGAAGAGAAATGATGTCATTTTTGGTTGTTGCACGAAGAGAAATGACGTCCTTTCTTGAGAGAGAGAGAGAGAGAGAGAGAGAGAGAGAGAGAGAGAGATTGTATGAAATGATGTTGTTTTAGGCAAAAGAAATGGTGTTGCTTCTATTAAAGAGGAACTCCGCTTGTTTTTCTAAATACCCATCTCGGAATCGAAAATTTCAGCTTATTTTTCTAAATATCCATGTCATAATTGGAAATAAAAAAATGGAAAATCATAAAATAAAAAAATAAAAAATCTATGTAGGATGTTTGGCTAGAAATGACACTAAAGTGAGTGATTTTACTTCAATTTGGCACTTAAGTGAGCGAAAAAAAGTTTTGACATTTAAGTGAAGCCATACGAAAGTATTGACACTTATACTATATTTACCCCCTTATAACACACATAACAATAAATGATCAATTAATGAACTCATAACCATGTGTGCTCAAGAAGAAGAGATGTTGCTTATGGAATTGGAAGAGAGTGTTCATTTGATAACGCAAGGAAAGAATAAAGCGCGGGGCAAGACAACTAGAAAAGAAATGGTAAAACACCCCCTCTCCGAGTTAACATAAAGAAGGAATCCAAATGCTTTTTCTATAAAAAGAGGGGGCATACAAAGAAGGGTTGTGCCAAATTCAAGGCCTGATTCGAAAGAAAAAAGGTAATTCAATCTTATGTGTTTTTATGAATCTAATATGATTAATATAAGTTATAAAACTTGGTGGATTGATTTTGGACCTATAATCCATATTTCAAATTCCTTGAAAGGTTCTCATAGAAACTAGTTGGAAGTAAGTAGTGCATCCAAGAAAAAAAGATGGGTTCGCATATGGGAACTATTTGGGACATGCATATTAGTTCTAAGCCGTAGTTTTGTTTTGAATTTAGAAATTACATTTTATATTCCAAGTTTCTCTAGAAATTTCATTTCATTTTCAAAATTTATACCATTAGGTCATTTTTTTAACTTCTTAGATGCAACCTTTAATTAATCTTTTAAATATGATATACCTAGGAATTGTATTTTGTTTAATGGTCTTTTTTGTATTAATTTACAAGATAATGCCAATGCCATGTATGTTTATGATAATGTTGGTATAAAACGATATATTGTGAATGAAGATTTATCTATATCGTGTCATCAAAGATTACGACATACCTCCATAGAAAGAATTAAATGATTAGTAATTAATGGAGTACTTAGAACTTTTGAATTTTACTAAGTATGACACTTATGTGGACTGTATGAAAGGAAAACAAACCAACAAGATAAATAACTGTGCTAAAAAGAGTACGGAAATATTAGAAACATATATACAAACATTTCTAGTCCGGATTTGGATTCGTATGGTTAGAAGTACTTCATCTCTTTCATAAATAATTACTCACATTTTGCATATCTCTACTTGCTTTATAATAAGCATGAAACATTAGATACATTTAAGGCATTTAAAACCAAAGTAGAGAAACAAAGTGAGAAGATCCAATAGAGGTGGGGAATATTATGATAGATACATTGAAGATGGACTAGCACATCGATATCAAGTATTTAGCCATATAAAAACTGTCACTTTCACTGAATTGATGATTGCTGGTCCTTTAACTAAAGACACATCATCAATGAGTTATAAGAATCATGTAGTTAGGATGGGGCTTGGCATATCATGTGATTTTTCATTGTATGGAAATTTTTTTTATGAAACTCTTATTCATTTGTAATGTTTTTCTCAATTTGGGGGGGAGTGGACATCGCAAATGCCACAACTTGGCACAAAGGAACACTTAAGTTCTAAAAGTTAAAAAAAAGTACACTTAAGTGCCAAAATCAAATAAAAATAGAACACTTAAATGCCAATGGTGAGAAATTCCAGCCAAATAGCTGATGAGGCATTTTTCGACAGCATTTTTTTACAAATCTAGCAATTCTTTTTTTAAAAAAATTGTCAACGTCACTAAAAAGCCATCTTATAAAATTTTAATATAAATATTAATTAAAATCAAATTAAAAAACTGAATTTAAGAAAAGGGTTCAACAAGGGCCTCCATAGCCCTCATTTGCCGCCGTCCCACCATCGTTGGAAAAGGCCGGTGATGGTCGAGTGAGGGTTGACCAAGGTTGCTGGCCATTGGGTAGTAGCCAGCAACCCCAATGGCCAGCAACCCTAGCCAACCCTCTTCTAGATTTGGTGAAGCTAGCGGCCAGTGGCCCTTGGCCCTTCTAGGAGAGGATTGGCAACCGTCACTAAATTTGGGATGGGCCACGACCCTCACCCTAGATTTGGCCGAAGGCCTACAAGCCCTTATCGGCCACTACCTAAGGGCCATTGACCCTAGTTGACCCTTGCCCCACTATGGTCGGCCCTATTAACAATGGTGGGGCGGCGGTAGCAAGGGCTGTGGAGCCCCTCGTCAAACCTACCACCATTCACCTCCTTTTTTAATAATTTAGTTTTTTAAATTTACTTTTAATTAATAGTAAATTAACAAATTTATGGGCAAAATGACGTCATTTTGCACGTTCATTGCTGAGTAAGCATTTCGATAAATCGTGTAAACCACTTATATTATTAAAAAAGCCACGTCAAATTTCCAATTATCCTCGTTGGCGTTGGCACCTAAGTGTCCCAATTTCCAAAAAAAGTAACACTTAAGTATACATTTTGGAAGTTTTGGCATTTAATGGTCTACTCGTGCTAAGTTTTGGCACTTGCGGTGTACTTTCCCTCTCAATTCGGTGTACATGCATTTATTTATGAGAATAACAATTATTTTGGGACTTGACATAATATTATAAGTTGACATTAAAGATATAGAATGCATTATAATACATGGAAGATACTATTCGTTCTTAGAGGACATATCATCTTGATTCATGTACTTCGTTTCTTTTCTTTCAAGCATAAAGTTTTTGTAGATTTAGTCTGACAATTCGTATGATGAAGATGTTGAATCAAGTGGGAGAATGTTATTATTTTGATATCATGATCCCACGTTTTCTTGACCCATTTTTTTTGTAATCACTTTAGTTATTCCACGTTCTTCACCTTTTCATATACTTGTGTGATAATTGTCACCTCTTCTATTAATATGATTAATTACAATTAACGTAATTAATTATGTGATAGTGATAACTCTCACTCTTTCCTATACATGTGATTCATTATAATTAATGTAATTAATTATGTGATAATTATCACCTCTTCATATCTTATACTCTTGATGTGCTAAAGCTTTTACCTTTCATCGCATTGAACCGAACAGTGCGATAGAATCAAAGTGGCATGCCGAGAGCAATATTCGATAACTCGAATACAATATATGGTTTGCGCGACTTGAATCAATTCAGAAATCTCCCGGCAGGTAGAAGCTGTTGATTCTAAAACTTAAGGACCATCTTGCCGACCAAAGCTCGGGTCCAAGAATTAATAGGCAATGCAAAAATCCGGGTTAAAGCCTTGGGGGTTTAGGACCGGGATCGGTCCTCCTGTCGATGATCAGAACGGAAGAGAGGAGTGCAAAGTAAAAGCAAATGTGTATCATATCACTGTCTATTGCGGTTGGAAGCTTTTATGCCTTTTTCAGTGGCGGAGATGAGGATGATGTATGAAAACACGTAATGCTACTCAAACTCTTCACTTTCTTACAAGATAATGAGGTTGTTTTCATTCAGTAGATCGCATCCGTTTTTGACCGCAGTTTATCTTCCCGTCCCCGGCTGCCGGAATAGCCAAGGCGCCCCCACGAAGGATATCTTTCAGTTTCTCGAGCAGCAGCTCCGCCTTAGCCAGCTCCAGTAACTCCTCTTGATGATAATTGCTTCCGTCGCCGAAAAGGCCAACCACTTCCATGCCGTTCGCCTCCAGCTGTGCTGCCAACTCCCTCTGCCGATCTATCGTTGGATCTCGGCCGCCACCCACCACCACCACCCGCCACCCCATCGTTCTCATCCTCTCCCACTCCCCCAGCCTCTCCCCAGCCATCGGGTTGCAATACTGGTGGTCCCGGCCGGCGCCGGCCGGCAGCACCAGCTCCCAGCATAGGTCCGCCACGTTCATCGGCAGGGTTGGGTTGTTGAACAGCCTAACTTCTGACTCCGTCCTCTGGAGTCCGCCGAAGAAGGGGTGGTGCAAGATCAGGGCTCTGATCACCAAAGGCTCTAGATCGGCCACGGTGGCACACGCATGGAGGCCCACGTGGTACGCGATGTTCCCCCCCGCGCTCGTGCCCATCAGGTAGCACCGCGAGAAGTCAACGCCCTCGCGAAGCCACTCCTCCTCGGTGGTCCTGACCCAGCGGAGGGCCTCCATGGCGTCATCATAGGCCGCAGGGAGGCGGTGCTCCGGCGCGAGGCGGTAACTGGGGGAGACGACGATGGCGCGAAGCTTGGTCGCCATGAGGGAGCAGAAATCGTGGTATATCTCGTGGGCCGGGGAGGAGTATACGAAACCGCCGCCGTGGTAATATACGATGAGGGGCAGTCTCTGGTCAGGCGGGGGTGACAGGCTAGGCACGTAGATCCGGGCCCAGGTGTTGTGGGCCAGGTCGACCGGGACGTCCTTGGTGCGGACAGCGGAGGGCCGGTCGGGGTTGGGGTTGGCGGGGCTATTTACTATGTCGAAGCTGCAGCCGCGCGTGACCGTGCCGTCTGGGTGCAGGACAAGATCGAGGTAGTTATAGGCGTCGATGGCCGGAGCTGGATCGAGATCCGGATGCTGATCGGCCATGTTTTGCTTTCTGCTCGAGCTCGAGGTGGGACTGAAGAAAGATGTGGGAAAAACCGGTTCTTTATAGCCCGAGAAAAGTCAAAAGTCAAAAGCAGTCGAGGGCAACGGCTATGGATTTACGTACATATTATATGTTTATTTTATTTTACGACATGCATGTGATGGCACGCCTGTTTATTTCCCATTTCTTTCTGTGGTCCCCACCTCGAGCAAAGGCAGAACACGGCCGGCCGCGACCGATGACGTTGATGATGCGCGTGACCAACCTCTAAGCCGTCATACGCACCGCAAGGCCGTGCCTGATCCCGGCTTCCCATTCGCGGTGGTCCCCCAAAGCTAAATAGCACCGACACGTAATATGCTATTTTTCAAAAATAGAAAATTTCGATATTTTAAGACAGCGTTATATATTAATTAAATGTTTTTAGTTTTAATTAATATAATTTCAATTCACAAATAAATAAATAATGAAAAGAGCCCATAATGAATTTATACTAATAATATTAATAAACCTATTCATAGGAAATTCAAAAGATATATTCATAATTAATACGTATCCATGTTTAAGGACATGTTTCTAACTCTAACGAAAATTATTGATGAAATTAATGATTAATAAAGAATTATAATCAACTTATTTAAATAAATCTATAACCTTCTACAATAATAAAAATTTATCATTATCTAACGTGTTTTTTCTTTTTTTCTGAAATCACCTTTTAGCCTCACTTAATTTGTTTTCTAATAAAAAAATCACTCCCTCGTTTCCTAGAAGATGCCCACGTTTTCTTTTATTCATTTTTCCTCTTTTATTCTCTTCTTTATTTCTTTCTCTCTCCTTTTGTACTTTATATTTTTCTTGTGCTAGATATTGAATCGCAAGTTCAAAGAAGAACAAAAAAGGGCCACCGGAAGGAATTTTCCAAAATAGTACGAATGTGATGAATTTCCCTCGTTTCTTCCTCCCCTCCCCCCACCCCCAAAAAAATTATTTCCTGATTTGTCCCCCTTTCCTAAAAAATAATTATTATTTCTCTCGTTTCTTTCCCCCAACCCCTATCAGGCCCCCTCCTCCCCAAAAAGAAATTTCTTTCCCCTCACCCTTGTTAGGCTATCATTTCCTTTCTTGAAATTTGTATGCTAAGTCCCATTGGAAACCCCATTTTTAATTTATTTTCTACTCTTCTTGCTAAAATTAAAAGGGGAAGAAGCTCAAAAACATAACTGCCGCCTCCTCCTCCTCCTCCTCCTCGCATGACCCTCTTCCTCTCTCTCTCGATGGCCTGACTCGCCTCACAATTGCTCGCCTCTGGCTCTTCCTCTTCCGCAGCTACAATCTTGCCTTCGGCCCTCCATCACGTGGTCCCAGTCGCGGCCCTTGGGGTCGCCTTGATCTCTTCTCTTCCTCTATCCTTCCTTTGCAGTCACGGCCTCACTGTTGATTGCGACCTCACCTCGCTCCTTCGCCCTTGTCTCCACCCTCCATCATTTTCTTTAACGATTCTCTCTCCCTTCGCACATGCAGACCCGTCCTAGAAACTCTCCATGCCTCGAACACACGTGTTAGAATGTGTCAGGAATAGTTGACCATGTGTCGAAAAATCCGACACGTATTGATCACACGTCCGAGCGTGTCGGACATGACATGCTTCATAGCCCCAAGGATGGCCTGAGCAGGCGTTTTGGGCCATGGTGAGGATTGGGCTAGCCTAAGCTGTATCTCGGGCATCGTCATCAGCTCAATCGAGACATACCTAGCCGAGCTGAGCGATGTTGTGAGGGCCATGATAAAACTATAGCTCAACTCTTCTGAAAGACTAACATAAAAGGATTAAATTAAGAATTTCAACATAGATTTCATGGTTTATCATTAGCATTACACATGGTTTGATCTTTGCTTGACCCAATCACAATCACTTGTAATATAAACGAAAAAGAAAAATTGTCCAAAAAGTCCTAAATCTATTGTATTTTTGTCGATTTAGTCATAAACCTTTCAAATTTATCAATTAAGTCCTAAACATTTTTACTGCTTGCCAATTGAGTTCATCTGGCTAATTTTAACTAGAAATTACTGATGTAATCGATCGGCACTAATGTTGTGCTTTTTAATAATATATTAATAATTTTTGTCCTATAAAAAATCACAAACTTTTGCCCTTATCCCGAATATGATCCTCACTGTTAACTCTCTGTTTGAGGTCAACTTTGTTTTAGGAAAAAAAGAAGGTTCTAGTCATAAGCTTGGCAGACCTCGTCCATGGTATCTTTTGGCGAGCAGTGGTATATAGCTTTAGATTATATGACAAAACGGCAAAGTTTAATCAGAGAAGTTCAATTCGAAGATCTTTTTTACTTGCTAGTTAAGTGTAGGAGACAATGAATAACTTCATCATTATTCTTCAGGCTATTCTCTTATCATTCTCCCAATTGCACCATATGTATGCTATGATGCAAAATTTTCAAAAACTAAAATATCTCTACTTTTTCTTTTTCTAACCTGTAAAATGACATAACAAAAGATGAATTTATTATACGAAGAAGTACATACAATAGCAACAATTATAACAAATATCTTACAAGATATTTACTTCTCTTTTATACACTATTGGACTTAGTTGGTATTGTAGTTGGTTTTACATTGCTTTTTGTGTTGATCGGACATGTTTCTGCATCGTTAGGCTATGTTGTCATTTGCTGTTGTTGCTATTATTGCTTCTTAGTTAGACAAAGTCTTATTGTGCCCTTTCATATAGTAATGTGAGCATTGAACCATTCCACTAGTCCTGCTCATTGTATTAATGCTATTCTCAATTTCCTATCTTTTTTTTTTTTTTAAGCCTATCAACTTACTTCTTCAATGGTAGACTCTAGGGATTGATGGTTTGTTTTGCTAGAAACTTGCTACTCTTCAGAGGCTACAACATGAATTGGTTGGTATGCTGCAAGAGAGTTGTTATTTTTGTCACAATCTTCCACATAATCCTTTAAATTGAGTTGCTTCAATTGGATGGCACAAATTGCATGTGAGCAAGGTATTCCACTTAACTTCTATGCCCGATAGGAATTTTTTTTTCTCCAAATGAACAACATACTTGTCGGCATCATTCATTATCTCAAATCCATTGTCTCCATCACAGTAATGTTATCTTCCAATTTTTTTGCAATCTTGAGCCCATATTGTCTAAGCCATTTCGAACATTTACTCTCTGTTTTCACAATCTGGTTATCACCATAAATTTGATGTCTTCAAGTATACTGACAATTAATTTGCACCCGGCTTCAATAATCCTGTCGTTGAAAGTCTCGCAAAGGTTGTTGTCAACTCTATCGTACTTTGATTTCTCACTAAAAAAAAGCTATATGACAATGCTTTACTTTAATTTGGAACAATGTTTGATAAGTTTCAGTTGATAATGCATGAAGAGCTTATTTGTGAATTCTGAAATATGTCATATTTGAACTCTTTGTAATCAACCAAAACTATTTTTGCAATTAATCATCTTTATATTTTTTCGCCCAATTTGCATATATGTGTTGAGCACACATTCTATACTCGGTATATTGCATCAACTTGGTTATGGCTAGAACAAATTCTTGTAAAATCAACAAACATTTGTAAATTACATGAATGAGATGGCAAGATATAATGATATTAGCAAAACCAATAAACATTACCAATACCTTTTGTTGATCACTTCTAAATGCTAAATCTCTTCCATTAGTTATTCCAAAATCAGCCATCAGATTTTTCAAAAACCAGAACCAATTGTCCTTGTTTTCTATCTTTACCATGGTCCAAGTTACTGAAAATATTTAGTTGTTTCCATCTCTCCTGGCAGTAGCCGATAATCCTCCCTTGCATTACACTTTCAAAAAACACCCAACTAATCCAATCCCTTTTCTACAACCAACTAAAAATCCAATCTTATCAAACTATATCTCTTGATCAGGCAAGGGCTTTTCCACAACCTCTGCATGAATTCTGCTAAGTGGATTTTGTAACCTAGATTCCATAACATAATCCCAAATCTTTACATATTCTTTCTTATAAATACCCATCAACCTATTTATAATCTTGTACTAAGTCCATTTGCACTGATTGTGAGAAACAATTACACATACTTGCTCTTTCACTAGTTATTTCAATTGAGGAACTTTGATGTTTGACATTGCTTTGATGATGTTGAATAAGTGCTTAGTCAACCACACATTAGTCACTTTTTTCATTCTTAAACATAATACCACATGTGTGCTTCTTTTGTAGTAACCAAATACGGAATGAGCCACTCTTGTTACTCAACGCACCATATATTATCCATGGACGATTGTCTTGTGCACACTTCGCTTTAACAAAATTATTGGTATTTCTAACATATTTAATATTTCGTTATTGAGAGATTGAGCACCTCAATAGCATCTCTGAATTGCTTGGCATTCTCAAATGTCATTGATACACAAAAGGTAGGATTTATACCAATTTGATCATAAGAAGGATATTGACTTCTTTTATGTTGTGTTACACCATCTTCATCATCATCCTCATGGTTGCCGCCGTTATTACGGCAACTTTTCCCATAAATAAAATAATCACCATTAGTTATAGGAGCTCTTGCATCTCTACTTACTGCACTGCCTTCATTCATGGCATAAATTGTGCTTTTCTCCTTTATTCAAATGCCCTGACCTCTTCCCTTACTTGTGTGATATCATCATCGTTAACATCACTTATGCAAATGGTATGCACAAATGTTCATCGTTTTCGTCGCTGGACAATGCAATTTTCTAAGAGTTCGGGGTTATTCTAGTTGATTCTTTAACAGGTGTATCTTCACCATTAGATATGCCTTCAGTATCCTTAAAATGCTGAAATATCTCTAACACAGATGATGTATGCAAATCTACGGCGTCCTTTGCCCTTACACGTCCTTCCAAAATAGCTTCAACACTATCTTGGGTTTCAATAGTAGTTTACAATACTATTTGCTCATCTTTTTCATCGCAATTAACTTTAACATATACATAAACATCATGAGCATACAGAAAATGGTAAACAAGATCCCTCACCCCATTATTGTTATGCAAATATATTACATTATCTTTAAGAGACTTAACGGGTACCTATTAAGAGACTTAACCTATTTTGCATCTCAATTGGTCTTCTATATCCCTTCTAAAATTTATAAATGACAGTTCACTTATGCTGACAAGAACAACGGTGACTTGCCCGCCAATGTATTCCTTCTCTTCCCCAGTAATCCTAAACTCTACTGTAGCAAACTTTAATGAACGCACTTCTATCGCCCATATTAACACTACACCAAATACAATAAAATTTATTTCTATATTAGGGAACCACAATATAGATAGACAATAATAGCAATCGGTCCTTACAACTCAAGCAAATAATAATATTAAATCGGACCCCACAATCACAATAAACAATCAGTCTTCACATATCAAGCAAATAACAATATTAAATCAGTCCCCACAACCACAGTAAAATATTTTCACTATTGGCCAGTGGACACTAATCGACAAAATTTAAGCATGAATGAACTAAAGTACTCATCTTTACACTACTCAAACCCTAATATTTGCCCTCTAATATGTTGCATTTTCCCACACTTTGACTCTGTCAAACAACACCCAATTCACTCACATTGTCGGTTAGTCAACACAAAACAACAAAAACCACTAACCTTTACTCTTTGTCAACAATGATTCTCCGCGTTACAGCCCCTGACTTTTCCCTTTAAGTTGTTGCCTTTTCAGTCTTTGTCTAACGAGTAAGGATGACATGCAACAGTAAACTCGAAGCCCTAATTTGCAATTTCAGAGACAAATCGCAAAGGGGTTTTGGGTGTGCTGAAATTTAGTGTGGGGTCAATGAATCAATATCGAGTCGATTAAGTGGGGGGTCGATGAAGATGCAATTTTGGATGGAAACCCTAATTTTGTGAATAGGGTTTGAAATCAAAGAGAAAGAGATCTTCAACCTCGTCTGAGATGAGAAGAGAAATGACGCCGTTTCTCTTGAGAGAGAGAGAGAGAGAGAGAGAGAGAGAGAGAGAGAGAGAGAGAGAGAGAGTGGTTGTATGAAATAATACCATTTTAGGCAAAAGAAATGGTGTTGTTTCTATTAAAGAGGAACTCCACTTGTTTTTCTAAATAACTATGTCAAAATCGAAAATTTCGACTTATTTTTCTAATTATCCATGTCATAATCGAAAATCACTAAAAAAATGGAAAATCAAGAAAAAATCCACGTTGGACGTTTGACTGGAAATAACATTTAAGTGAGCAATTTTACTTGGATTTGGCACTTAAATGAGTGAAAAAAAAAGTTTTGGCACTTAAGTGAATGCCGTACGAAAGTATTGACATTTATACTGTTTTTATCTCCTTATAATACGCATAACAATAAATGATCAATTAATAAACTCATAACCATGTGTGCTCACGAGAAGGGATGTTACTTATGGAATTGGAAAAGAGTGTTCATTTGATAATGCAAGGAAAGAGTAAAGGGCAGGGCAAGACAAGAAGAAAGGAAATGGTAAAACACCCCCCTCCCCTAGCTAACATAAAGAAGGAATCTGAATGCTTTTTTTTTTTTTTTTTTTTTATAAAAAGATGGGGCATATAAAGAAGGGTTGTGCCAAATTTAAGGCTTTATTCGAGAAAAAAAGTAATCCAATCTTACATGTTGTTATGAATCTAATATGATTAATATAAGTCATAATGGATTGATTTTAGATCTATAATTCATATTTTGAATTCTTTAAAAGGTTTTCATAAAAAAACAGTGGGAAGTAAGTAGGGCATCCAAGAAAAAAGATAAGTTCGCATATGGGAGCTATTTGGGACATGCATATTAGTTCTAAGCCGTAGTTTTGTTTTGAATTTGGAAATTACCTTTTATATTCTAAGTTTCTCTATAAATTTGATTTCGGTTTCAAGACTTATACCATTAGGTCATATCTTTAATTTCTTATATGCAACCTTTGCTTTATCTTTTAAAAATGATATAATTGGGAATTGTATTTTGTTTAATGGTCTTTTTTTTTGTATTAATTTACAAGATAATGCCTTTTAATGCCATGTATGTTTATGATAATGCTGGTATAAAACGGTATGTTATGAATTAAGATTATGACATACCTTCATGGAAAGAATTAAATGATTAGTAATTAATGGAGTACTTAGAACTATTGGATTTTACTAATCATGACACTTATGTGGATTTGATAAAAGGAAAACAAACCAACAAGATAAAGAAATGTCCCAAAAGGAGTACTGAGATATTAGAAATCATATATACAAACATTTGTAGTCTAGATTTTGACTAGTATAGTTAGAAGTACTTTATCTCTTTCATAAATAATTACTCGCATTTCATGTATCTCTACTTGCTTTATAATAAGCTTGAAACATTAAATACATTTAAGGTATTTAAAACCAAAGAAGAGAAACAATGGGAAGATCCAATAAGGGGGGGATATTATGATAGATACATTGAAGACGGACAAGTGCCTAGTCCATTTGCAAATATAATGATAGATACATTGAAGATGGACTAGCGCTTTGATATCAAGTATTTAGCCATATAAAAATTGTCACTTTCACTGAATTGATAATTGTCAATCATTTAACTAAAGACACGTCATCAATGAGTTATAAGAATCATGTAATTAGGATGGGGCTTGGTCCTATCATGTGATTTTTCATTGTATGGAATTTTTTTTATGAAACTCTTATTCATTTATAATGTTTTTCTCAATTTGGGGGGTGTGGACATCGCAAGTGCCACAACTTGGTATAAGATGACACTTAAATGTCAAAAGTTATATATATATATATATATACCAAAATCAGAAAAGAATAGAACACTTAAGTGCTAATGATGAGAAATTCCAACCAAACAACTTACGTGGCATTTTTTGTCGACTTTCTTTTTTAAGACATGGCAATTTAAAAAAAAAAAACTATTGACGTTAGTAAAAAGCCCTCATATAAAATTTTAATATAAATATTAATTAAAAACTAAATAAAAAACTAAATTAAAAAAAAAGGAACAATAGGTTTGACAAGGATCTCCATAGCCCTTGCCGCCGCCATCCCACCATTGTCGGAAGCCGGCAATAGTGGGGCGAGGGTCGGTTGCTTTTGCCCACCATTGGGTAGTTCTAGATCTAGCGAGGTTAGCGGTCAATGGCCCTTGGCCCCTTTGGGCGAGGGTCAGTGATCCTCACCCTAGATTTGGGCGAAGGCCTACAAGCCCTCGTCAGCCACTACCTAGGGGCTAACGGCCCCGATTGACCCTTGCCCCACCATCGCTGATCCTTTGTGACTATGGTGGAGCAGCAGCGGGGGCGAGGGTTGTGGAGCCCCTTGCCGAACCTGCCATTCACCTCCTTTTTTAATAATTTAATTTTTTTAATTGATTTTTAATTAATATCAAATTAACAAATTTATGGGAAAAATGACATCATTTTGCACATTCATTGCTAAGTAAGCATTTTGGTGAACCACGTAGATCACTAATATTATTAAAATAAGTCATGTTGAATTTCCAGTTACCTTTGTTGACATTGATACTTAAGGACGCGTTTGGTAACGATTCTATTCTTGAGAACAGTTGTTGATTAAAAATGATTCATTTTTATTTTATTCCCGGGAACAATTTCTTAGCAAAAAAACGCGTTTGGTAATCGTACAAAATTTCTGATTCGGAATAGAAAAAGAACATAAATGTGTTTGGTAACTACATAAAATTTCTATTTCAATTCTAAAATTTTATCAAATTATAGAAATTCTATTGAATAATTATATTTATACTAAGTAATAAAGATATTAACTAATCAATTTTTTATTAAATAGTAAATAATAAACTATAGTATAACTATAAATATAAATACTAAATAATAAATTAACATATAAAATTAAATATGTATTCTATATATAGCAAAATTTCCATTCATACTTCAATTTTTTTTTTAAATAATTTTATTAATTTTTTTCCTTTTTTTTTTTTTTTTTTTCCTTTCTTCCTCCTCCTTCTTCTTCAAGGTGGCTAGTTGCTGGCCTTGGGATGACCGGCGACTAGCTAGATGAGGGCCAGTAACCTCAACGGAGCGTTGCTGGCCTTCGGCAAGGCCGTGCCTTGTCGGCCAAGCCTCGCCCGCCCAAGTGGGGCTTGCCGGTGGCTGGGGGAGGCTCGCCTCGCTAACGGTTGGGCAAGCTCACTCACAACCGGCGGCAGTGGGTGGCGGACGGCGACATTCGGCGGGGGGCAATGGCGACATAGATGGCAATGGCGGCGCCGGCGACACTTGAAGAACAAGAGAAGGAAAACGAATAAAAGAAGAAAGAGAAGAAAAAAAGAAAAAACATAAGTAGATTTGATTCCAAAATTGTTCCCAGGAACAAAGAATCAACTTTTATTTATTTATTTATTCTTGATTATACTCTAAATCTATTTCTAGGAACAAATTTGTTCCCAAAAACAAAAATTTTACCAAACGCAATTCTGTTTCAAAACTACTCTCAGAAGCAAAAAATCAGAATCGGATACTATTTGGATGGTTACCAAACAACCCCTAGGTGTCCTAATTTAAAAAAAGAAAAAGAAAAAAGAAGTAACACTTAAGTGTACTTTTTGGAAGTTTCGGCATTTAAGTGTCCACTCATGCCAAGTTTTGGCACTTGCTGATATAGCTAGTAATAGCACCTAGAGGGGGGTGAATATGTGTTTAAATAATTTCTCGAGATATGAAAGCAATCTTGGACTAACAACATAAATGAAGCTCTCCTTTGGTTAACAAATCGAACTATGATCAAAGTAAAGTGGAGAGTAAGGAAGAGAAGATTGAACACAAGGTTTATAGTGGTTCGGCTTATTCCAAGCCTACGTCCACTCTTTCGCACCGACAGCCCTCGGCTGGATTTCACTATGAACAAAAGAGATATTACAAGACTTGTTTTCCCTTGATTCCACAACAGTGTAGATATTCTATCACACTTCCTCAAGGTCTCTCAAAGTATAGACTCTCTTTTGTGTACAAGATTTCGCTCAGTAAATGAATTGACTAAGAATCAAAGAGCTTCAGACTTTGGAATTCTTCTATCGTGCACTCCTCGAACAACTGGAACGTCTTCCTTTTATACTCCTTTGTGCCATCATACCCATTGGCACTTACCAAAGGAATTCTTCCAATCCTCCCGTTGGACAGAATCAATTAGGAAGATTATTCGAGCTATTAAAGGAACATGTCGATAGCCCATCAATCCTGCTCGCCCATACAATCAGGATCTTGGTTTCCATAAGTAGAACATTCCAGGAATACTTCGTCAATCATCGGATCTTTAATCATTCTTGATTTGAATAAAGGAATCCGTTATGTCTTATCCAGCCAAGAGATCTTCTCCAGTCGATAAGGCCAAATCCTTAGAGAAGCACTCAATTCTGGATAGCCTTTCTTCAACGGATTAGAAAGCTGTCAATCGAATAAACTTTGAGTCTTGAGTCCGGCGGTTCGGAGGTCTTCAGACTTTAATAGCAGAGTCCGCAAATCTTCAGACCAGACTGATAGAAACGTTTTGTCAGCTTTAAAATATTCCAGAAAGATTTCTCCAACACTTGCGGTATACTTTCCCCCTCAATTTGGTGTACACATGCATTTATTTATGAGAATAACAATTATGTTGGAACTTGACATAATATAAGGTTTATTCATAAAATTATGTTATCACATATAAGCTGACATTAAAGATATAGAGTGCATTACAATACATGGAAGATAAAACTCGTTCTTAGAGGATATATCATCTTGATTCATGTATTTTGTTTTTTTCCTTTTAAGCATAAAGTTTTTGTAGATTTGGTCTAATAATTTATATGATGAAGATGTTAAATCAAGTGGAAGGATGTTATTAATTTGATACGATGATCCCACGTTTTCTTGACCCATGTTTTTTTGTAATCACTTTAGTTATTCCACGTTTTTCACCTCTTCATATTCTTGTGTGATAATTGACACCTCTTACTATTAATATGATTAATTACAATCAATGTAATTAATTATGTGATAGTGACAACTGTCATTTTTTCCTATAAATGTGATTAATTATAATTAATGTAATTAATTATGTGATAATTATCACCTTAACTGCCCACCGTTAGAGTAACAACCTTGATGGAAGGATGTTATAGAAGCTGAGAATGGGATATGTAAAACATGCCTAAGCCAAGCTCTCTCGTAAGGAAAAACGCACAATCGAATTGAGAGAGAACACTAGATTAGTAGTGCCCATTTTTTATTCGTCAAAACTCCGCAAATTGAGTTCCAACCGAGCTTAGTCAAAGGCTGGAGGTCAGTTACGGTTCATGTTATTTTTTTCGTATTTGGTTATTTTATTCATGAATTTATGTTCGTCAATGTATAATTAGATCGTGCTTAGTTCTATCAGATTCCACAGTTGCTAATCTATTGAAGGACTGATCTATGGCAATATGCATGGTTTGCTCTTTGCCCAACCCGATTGAACCACCAGCAACGTGAGGGAACTTTAATGAGAATCTGAGAGAGGCGATGCTGTCTATCAACGTGATTGCTAACGAAAGCTCGAAAGGACTTCTCAGATTGCAAGTTCTCTTTTCTTCTCTTCCTCTTCTTCCCTCTGCTTTTTACTTTCGCGTGTTCTTTCGCTGCAAGAGGACTCAATGGGCGTGTTCGCGCATGCATGAACGGGGGGAGGTGGGGGTGGCTTTTGCCGACGCGGATGTCGCACAAGAACCGCGAAAAAGGCAGGCTATCGAAAGGTTGTATCTTATACTTTTGATGCGCTAAAGCTTTTACCTTTCATCGCATTGAACCAACAATGCGATAGAATCAAAGTGGCATGCCGAGAGCAATATTCCATAACTCGACTATAATATATGGTTTGTGGCGACTTGTATCAATTCAGAAATCTCCCGGAAGGTAGAAGCTGTTGATTCTAAAACTTAAGGACCATCTTGCCGACCAAAGCTCGGGTCCAAGAATTAATAGGCAATGCAAAAATCCTGGTTAAAGCCTTGGGGGTTTAGGACCGGGATCGATCCTCCTATCGATGATCAGAACGGAAGAGAGAAGTGCAAAGTAAAAGCAAATGTGTATCATATCACTGTCTATTGCGGTTGGAAGCATTTATGCCTTTTTCAATGGCGGAGATGAGGATGATGTATGAAAACACGTAATGCTACTCAAACTTCACTATCTTACGAGATAATGAGGTTGTTTTCATTCAGTAGATAGCATCCGTTTTTGACCGCAGTTTATCTTCCCGTCCCCGGCTGCCGGAATAGCCAAGGTGCCCCCATGAAGGATACCTTTCAGTTTCTCGAGCAGCAGCTCCGCCTTAGCCAGTTCCAGTAACTCCTCTTGATGATAATCGCCTTCGCCGCTGAAGAGGCCCACCATTTTTATGCCATTCGCCTCCAGCTGCGCTGCCAACTCCCTCTGCCGATCTATGATTGGATCTCGGCCACCACCCACCACCACCACCCGCCACCCCATCGTTCTCATCCTCTCCCACTCCCCCAGTCTCTCCCCAGCCATCGGGTTGCAATACTGGTGGTCCCGGTCTGTGCCGGCCGGAAGCGCGAGCTCCCAGAATAGGTCTGCCACGTTCATCGGCAGGATTGGGTTGTTGAACAGCCTAACTTCCGACTCGGTCCTCTGGAGTCCGCCGAAGAAGGGGTGGTGCAAGATCAGGGTTCTGATCACCAAAGGCTCTAGATCGGCCGGGGTGGCGCACGCATGGAGGCCCACATGGTACGCGATGTTCCCCCCAGCGGCCGTGCCCATCAGGTAGCACCGCGAGAAGTCAACGCCCTCGCGAAGCCACTCCTCCTCGGTGGTCCTGACCCAGCGGAGGGCCTCCATGGCGTCATCATAGGCCGCAGGGAGGCGGTGCTCCGGCGCAAGGCGGAAGCTGGGGGAGACGACGACGGCACCAAGCTTGGCCGCCATGAGGGAGCAGAAAACGTGGAATATCTCGTGGGCCGGGGAGGAGTATATGAAACCGCCGCCGTGGTAATATACGATGAGCGGCAGTCTCTGGTCAGGCGGGGGTGACAGGCTAGGCACGTAGATCCGGGCCCATGTGTTGTGGGTCAGGTCGACCGGGACGTCCTTGGTGCGGACAGCGGAGGGCTGGTCGGGATTGGGGTCGGCGGGGATATCTACCATGTGGAAGCCACGCGTGACCGCGCCGTCTGGGTGCAGGACAAGATTGAGGTATTTATAGGCGTCGAAGGCCGGAGCTGGATCGAGATCCGGATGCTGATCGGCCATGTTTTGCTTTCTGCTCGAGCTCGAGGTGGGACTGAAGAAAGATGTGGGAAAAACCGGTTCTTTATAGCCCGAGAAAAGTCAAAAGTCAAAAGCAGTCGAGGGCCACGGCCATGGTATGGATTTACGTACATACTTTATTCATTTATTTATTTATTTTACAACATGCATGTGATGGCACGCCTGTTTATTTCCCATTTCTTTCTTTGGTCCCCACCTCGAGCAAAGGCAAAATACGGCCGGCCGCCACTGATGACGTTGATGATGCGCGTGACTAACCTCTAAGCCCTCACGCGCACCGCGAGGCCGTGCCTGATCCCGGCTTCCCCATTCACCATGGTCCCCCAGAGCTAAGGAGCATCGTCACGTAACATGTCATTTTTCAAAAATAATTAATTCCAAAATTTTGAGAAACGTTGTATATTAAATAAATATTATCATTTTCAATTAATTTAATTTAAATTCATAAATAATGAAAAAGAGCCTATAATAAATTTATACTAATAGTATTAATAAATCTATTCATAGGAAATTCAAAAGATATATTTATAATTAATGCATATCCATGTTTAAGGATGGGTTTCTAACTTTAACAAAAATTATTAATGAAACTAATAATTAATAAGAAATTAGAATCGACTTATTTAAATAAATCTATAACTTTCTACAATGATCAAATTTATTTTTATTTAACATTTAGTGCTTTTTTTTTCCGAAATCACTTTTTAGCCTCACTTATTTATTTTTCTGATAAAAATAAAGAAAAGATCAATAGGAATAAATCACTCCCTCGTTTCCTTGAAGATGCCCACGTTTTCTTTTATTCATTTTTCCTCTTTTATTCTCTTCTAATTTTCTCTCTTTCTCTCTCTTTTTGCACTTTATATTTTTCTTGTACTAGATATTGAAACGCAAGTTCAAAGAAAAACGAAAAAGGGCCGCCGGAAAGTAATTTTCCAAAATAGTATGAATGTGATGAATTTCTCTCGTTTTATTTCCTGAATTGTCCTCCTCTCCCCAAAAAGAAAATTATTTCTCATTTCTTTTCCCCAACCCTTGTCAGCCCCCTCCTCCCCAAAAAGAAATTTTTCCCCCTCACTCCTGTCAGGCTATCATTTCATTTCTTGAGAATTGTATACGAAGTCCTATCAGAAACCCCATTTTTTTTTTTTTTCTACTCTTCTTGCTAAAATTAAAAAAAGAAGCTCAAAAACCTAGCTACCGCCTCTTCCTCCTCGCACGACCCTCTTCCTCTCTCTCTTGGTCGCCTGACTTGCCTCACAATCGCTCGCCTTTGGCCCTTCCTTTTCCACAGTTGTAGCCTTGCCTCCAACCCTCCATCGCGGGGTCCCAATTGCAGCCCTCAAGATCATCTCGATCTCTTCTCTTCCTCTGGCCTTCCCTTGCAGTTGTGGCCTTGCCATTGATTGTGGCCTCACCTCATTCCTTCGCCCTTGCCTTCACCCTCCATCATCTTCTTCAATGATTCTCTCTCCCTTCGCACATGTGGACCCGCCCTAGAAACTCATCATGCCTCAAACACACGTGTCGGAACGTGTTGGGAATAGTTGACATTGTGTCGAAAAATCCGACACGTGTTGACCGCGTATCCGAGCATATTCAAGCATGTTGGACACGACGTGCTTCATAGCCCCAAGGACGGCTTGAGTAGGCGTTTTGGGCCATGGTGAGGATTGGGCTAGCCTAAGCTATATCTCGGGCATTGTCATCGGCTCAATCGAGACAGACCTAGCCGGGCCGAGTGATGTTGTGAGGGCCATGATAAAACCATAGCTCAACTCTTCAGAACGGCCAACATAAAATGATTAAATTAAGAATATCAACATTGATTCTGTGGTTTATCATTAGCATTACACATGGTTTGATCTTTGCTTGACCCGGTCACAATCACCCACAATATAAACGAAAGAGGAAAATTGTCTAAAAAGTCATAAATTTATTACACTTTTGTCAATTTAGTTATAAACCTTTCAATTTTATCAATTAAATCCTAAACCTTTTTACTTCTTGCCAATTGAGTCAATCTGGCTAATTTTAGCCAAAAATTACTGACGTAATCGGTTGGCGCTAATGTCGTGCTTTTTAATAATATATTAATAATTTTTTTCCTATAAAATCACAAACTTTCACCCTTATCCCGAATATGGTTCTCACCATTAACTCTCTGTCTAAAGTCAACCTTGTTTTAGGAAAAAAAAAATGGTTCTAATCATGAGCTTGGCAAACCTCATCCATGATGTCTCTTAGTAGACAGTGTAATACAGCTTTAAATTATGACAAAATGGGAAAATTTAGTAAGAGAAATTCAATTTGAAGATCTTTTTCCCTTATGACAATAAGGGAAAGTTAAGTGTGGGAGGCAATGAATAACTTCATCATTATTCTTCAAGCTATGACTCAGAAAAAGACAATGAGTAGTGCTTTAAATCCAACTACAAGTGCACACGAATTTATTGCTAAGAACAATCAATGGTTCTAAATTAAAGGGGGCCAGATTTGGGATTTAAATGAAAATTTTGATTTTTTTCAAAACAAAAAAAAAGTGGGGTCATAATAATTGTCACTCGACTTAAAGTTGATGTTTTTTAAGAAACAAAAGAAAGTTGAGGTTAGAATTGTCACTTGATGATGATATTATTATTATTATTATTATTATTATTATTATTATTATTATTATTTACATGAGCCCCATTTTTTACTACATTCCTATTTGCTCAATGGTCTCCTCATGCTACGCAAAATTAGTCGGCTCTTTAAATTTCATTGCAGTTGAGGACCTCAGGAGTTTGAAGGACAATTTCTCTTTTTTACTGTAGTGTTTTTCTTTCCTCAAATTTCGAGAATTTTATTTTGAATTTTGAAACTTCTCTATTCATTATCTCTTTTTTCAAATGTTTAAACTTGCCATATTAGCCGCGACAATCAGTTTCATTAAAGTGAATAACGAAAAAAAGCTCAAGTGCACACATCATACAAATTAAATGACTTGATCAAACAACTTACAAGACGAAGGCTTCGATCCTCGATTAACAAAACTTGTAGCTTCAGATCAACATGAATAAAGTATTTCGAGCACGATTTTGCAAAAATGCTGCATGTTCATGGCGACAAAAGCGACACAAGAATCAACCTTGCCAAAAAATAGTAAGGAGAGTTGAAACAAAGTACCTTTTTGATTGCCTCAAGAAAGACTTTATATCTTGACTCCATGAGATGTTAATCTCGTTATACTCTCCTAATCAAGCACCTAAAGTCAACAGATTATGTTGGGAATATATGATGAACAATTGGGAAGAATAATGAAATTAGACTTTGAGACGTAATATCACTTTCTTTAAAAAATTATTTGCCCCACAACATTGTTAATGGTAACTGGCAAATGTCATCTAGAATACAACAAAGTCTTGATTGATAACACTCATAGCAATTTTAGTATTTCTCCAAGATATCTCAAGGGAAACGATTGAAAACTATGGTTGTATATTTTTTAAAGGAGAAACGAAAATTGTGTAAAGAAATGAACACAAATGTTAAATAAACATATCTAAACAGATACAACCTTTCAAAGATAAAGAAGTTGTGTCCAAATAGACATGACCAACAAAAATAATAAATTCAAAATTTAATAATTAAAACATAACCATCACTCTATTATAAATAGTCACATTGTTTTAACATAATGCATTGTTGATTAATGTCAAACCTCATCCACGTGTGTACTCACCTCTCTTCAATGTGGAACAAGACACCTCTTAATTTGTTTTACAAACAAACTACCAACAATCATCCATTTTGTTTGTAAAACAAATTTAGAAGGGTTTCAGCCTCATTTCCTGCAAGGTCATATTTCCCATGTCTCTTGATAAAACTTTATCAAGGGATCAACTAGATTCTTACTTGACCTCACATAGATAATTGTTATGATACCATCTTGAATCAATTGCCTCATGTCATAAACCATTATGTCTAGACTTACCATTATAAGTGCTACTATAAGCTCTTACCAAAGTAGCCTAACTATCACAATGGATATAAACAAAAGGCATAGGACTAGGCCATAATTTGATATCTAAAAATAAATTTCTAGTCCATTCAACATCTTTCTTAGTTAATGCTAAAGCAATAAATTTAGATTCCACCATCTAGTGGGTTATGCATATTTGTTTCTTGCTCATCCAATATACAACACATCCATCTAATGTGAAATCCACCCAAAAGTGAAATGTTTAAGACCTACACTTGAAATCCGACTAGCATTAGCATATCTTTCTAATACAATCGGATAATTATTATAGAACAATTATAAATTTTTTTAACCAAAAATTTGAGTAATAACTTTCTAATGTTTTATACTTGGATTACTAGTATACTTATTCACTTTGTACACAGAATAAGTAATGTTGGGTCTAGTACAATGCATCACATACATTAAAAACCTTATAGCACTCGCCTATTCAAGTCATGTTACTGCTCTTATTTTTTAATTATTTAATTTCGAATTTATTGTTTTTTTCTAATGGTTATTAGTCACTCTTAGAACCTTTGGAAGGTTGTGTCTATTCAAGCACTACTTCTTCATCTTTCAAAGGTTGTATCCATTTAAATATATTTATTCAATATTTGTATTCTATTCTTTGCACAACTTTCGATTCTCTTTTCAAAGATATACGTCCATAATTTTCAATTGTTTTCATTGAGAGACCTAGATAAATACTAGGATAACCATCTAATATTTCAATCAAGGTTTTGTTGTATCTTGAAGAAAATTTACCTGTGACCATTAGTCACGTTGTGAGGCAACAAAATCTTAAAGAAAATAATATCATGCCTCAATGTCTAAGTTCATTATTTTTTGCAATCGTTTGTCATATTTTCCTGACAACTTTTATAGTTATAAATTCGATTTAGAAATGAGAAATATAATCATTAATTAGTATCAAACCTCGTCTACATATGTATTCACATCTTTTCAACTTGGGACATGTGTCTGGTCCCTTTCCCTTGCGGAACCTCCAATTTTATTTCGTTCCATCCCCTCTTTCTCGGTTCTCTAGCTCGGCCCGATCGAATCCGCTATCTCCTAGATAAAACTTCCAAGAATAAAACAAAGTGGGATCCTTCGCTGCCCATCTGCTCCTTTTTATAATGTTCTCGTTTTTCCCTCCCCCTTTAAGCTGCGGATCTGGAAGGTATAGAGCAGGAGATTAACACAGTCGAACAGAGAGAGAGAGAGAGAGAGAGAGAGAGAGAGAGAAGCAATGGGGATCTTGCATGCGTATGAGGATGCGGTTCAGATCAGTGAGTCGGAGAAAGAGACTGCCAAAAGGCGGGCTATTGAAAGGTTGTATTTTATATTCTTGATGCGCTAAAGCTTCTTTGCGTGACGCGTATCGATACAGAAAAGTCCCGAGACGTAGAAGCTGTTGACGCTAAACTTGAGGGACCATCTTGCCGACCGAAGCTCGGCTCTGAGAATTAATCGGCAAGGCCAAAATCCGGGTTGAAGCTTCTGGGTTTCGGATGCGGATTGATCCGCCCATAAATGATTGGAAAGGAAGGGAGAAACAATGCAAAAGAAAAGCTTGTGTGCATCACACCCCACATTCATTGCGGTTGAGAGAAATTCGTGCCTTTTATTGGTGGAGATACAGATGATGTATGGGAACACATTTAGGCAACTCAACTTCACTTTCTTACAGAATAATATAATTGCTTTCATTCGATAGATGGTATCCGTCTTTGACCGTCGTTTATCTTCCCGTCCGCGGCTGCCGGAATAGCCGAGCCGCCGGCTCAAATGATACCTTTCAGTTTGTCGAACAACAGCTCCGCCTTAGCCGGTTCCAGTATCTCCACTCCATGATAATCACCTTCACTGCTGAAAAGGCCCACCACTTGCACGCCCTTCGCCTCCAGCTTCGCCGCCAACTCCCTCTGCCGATCTATCATCGGATCTCCGCCGCCGCCTACCACCACCACCCGCCACCCCGGCTTTTTCATCCCCTCCCACTCATCCGATCTCTCCCCAGCTGTCGGGTTGCAATACTCGTGGTCCCGGTTAGCGCCGGCCGGCAGCGCCAGCTCCCAAACCCGGTCCGCCCCGTTCACCGGCAGGGTTGGGTTGTTGAACAGCCTCACTTCCGACTCGGTCCTCTTGGACCCGCCGAAGAAGGGATGGTGCAAGATCAGGGTCCTGATCACCAGAGGCTCCAGATCGGCCGCAGCGGCACACAAGCGCAGGCCCACGTGGTACACGATGTTTCCCCCGGCGCTCGTGCCCAACAGGTAGCACCGCGAGAAGTCAACGCCCTCGCGAAGCCACTCCTCCTCGGTGGTCCTGACCCAGCGGAGGGCCTCTATGGCGTCGTCGTATGCCGCGGGGAGGCGATGCTCCGGAGCGAGGCGGTAGCTGGGGGAGACGACGACGGCGCCGAGCTTGGCGGCCATGAGGGAGCAGAACACGTGGTGCACCGTGTTGGCCGGGGAGCACCAGACAAAGCCGCCGCCGTGGTAATACACGACGAGCGGCAGTTTCTGGTCGGCCCGGGTAGGAGACGGGCGAGGCAAGTAGATCCGGGCCCAAGTGTTGTGGGCCGGGTTGAGCGGGACGTCCTTGGTGCGGACGGCGGAGGGCTGGTGGGGATCGGGGTCGGCGGGGGTATTCGGAATGTGGTGGCCGCGCGTGACCGTGCCGTCTGGGTTGACGACGATTTTGACATAGTCATCAGCGTTGACGGCCGGAGCTGGATCGAGATCCGGATGTTGGCCAGCCATGTTCGCTCTGCTCGAGCTCGAGGTGGGACTGAAGGAAGCGATGGGGAAACCGCTCTTTGTAGCCATCCGAGTTCTCCGAAAAGTGAAAAAGTCAAACGCACGAGCGCGGCCGCCGGTCCCAGCCGCCGGTCCCAGCCGCCCCTTCGCCGTGCTCCCCACGGATGGCCCGAGCGAGCCGTTTTGGACCGTGATAAGGATTGGGCCAGCCCAAACTGTATTGGGCTGGGCGTCCCGAGTGATATCACGTGGGCCGTGATAGAACTAGCTCAATTCTTGAAACAAAAACTTATATGAAGGATTAAGTAAAGCGTTAACGGCACGGTTAAGAAGAAAACAAACAGGTTTGACAAACGGCGCAGCATATCAGCACGTATTGATTCCATGGTTTCCTCACCTGCTGAAGGACTAATCTCTGGCGCTGCAAATGGTTTGCCCTTCACCCCACCCGGTCACAATCAAACGAGAAAATCAGAGAGAGACGATGTTGTATATCAATCTGAAACTTAATTTTTTTTCGGTTTAAGCATTTTTGCAATGACTTATCTCGAAGTCGTCACACACCACCGTGCCCGATCTTGGCCACCCCTTCCCTGTGCTCCCCCAAGGATGGCTCGAGTGGGCGTTTTGGGCCATGATGAGGATTGGCCAGCCCAAACTATATCTTGGGCATCGCCGTTGGCTCGGTTGGGATGGGCCTAGCTGGGGTGAGCGATGTTGTGTGGGCTGTAATAAAACTATAGCTCGACTCTTAAACATACTAATATAAAGGTTGTGTTTATCAATCAAGATTAAATTCAATATAGGATTAAATTAATCATATCATGTGTTTGGTACTTGCTCGAGATAAGATAATGTTAAATATAAGGAAAAATAGACCAAATAAAATTATTTAATGGGAAAGGTGAGATAAAATTACCCTATGGTTGAGATGAGATAAAAATGAATAGGATTTTTAGCATCCATAATAAGAAAGTTGTTTTTCTCGAATAATAAACTTATTAAATTAACAAAATTAAAATTATATTTAATCTAATAATATTTGAATTTTATTATAAGAAATTCAAAATAAAAAATAAAATTTAGTTATTTTAACTTAATCTTATTTATATTTATATGTTCGAATTTAATTCTATTTTATAATATAAATCCAATATATAAATATAAATATAAATATAAATTTGTATTTATTACATATTTTAGGTATATTAGTACAATTCACTATTTAATAAAATTTTACTAGAGAATGGTGGAAGGGGTAGAATGAAATTAAAAAAGAAATTAATTAAAAAAAGAGAGGAAAATAAAATAAAATAAAAAAATAAAAAGTAAGCAATAGTGTCATAAGAGATTTTTATCATATCCACTTGTAAAATTTTTGGTTCATTTATACTAATTACTATTTATTCAAATTAATGTACATAATATGATGTAAATATATCTAATTTTTTTATTGTAATCACCAAACAGTGGATATGATATAAAAAAATTAATATATTTTTATCTTATTTTATCTAGTCCTATCTTTGTGTAAAATCCGGACGACCAAATGTAAGCAAAATGATTAAATTAAGAATAAATCAAATAGGTTCGACAAATGGCGCAATATATCAACATAGATTCCACTGTTTCTCATCTGCCAAAGGACAAATTTGTGGCACAACACATGGTCTGGTCTTTGCCTGACCTGATCGCAATCACCTGTAACATAAGAGAAATTTTAATGAAAAAATTTGAGAGAAAGGATGTTATAAATTGATTTGAAACTTAATTTTTTTGAATTTAGGTGTTTTTCAATTTAGTCCACCGGCTTTTACTTTGTGCAATCAAATCCTCTAATCAAGTGGTTTGTTTACCTATTGCGATTTCTTTTTGGGCAAATACCTCGGAAAACCTTAGATTATGTCCATTGCGATGCAAATACCTCAGATTATTTTTTCGCATCACCTAATATTCTAAACTTGCTTAGTGTCACATAAATATTCCCAACTTTTTTTGTGTCACAAAATAAATCAATTTTATATATGTGTGACATATATACCCTTTATTTCAAGTCCACATTGGGCATATTTGTCAAATTGATAAATTTGAGATTTTTATACATCACAATGAATAAATTTAGAATTTTTAGTGACACAAAATGAAATTCAAGGTAATTGTGTCACAATTTATATAATTTGAAAATTTTATAATATTATATTTGTAAATCACTCCGACACATCATTTTTTTTTTTTTTTTTTTTTGCTTAATTCCAAAAAAAGCACCAACTGTAGATCGAGTAATAATTCTAGCCCTAACTTCTTCTTCTTTTTTTGTCTAGTAAAAAAATCACAAACTTTCACCCTTATCCCAAATTTGGCCTCACTATTAACCCTCTATCTAAAGTCAACCTTGTTTCAAGAAAAAAGATTCTAGTTGTGAGCTTGGTGAATCTCAACCATGGTGTCTCCCAATGAGCGGTGGTCTACAGCTTCAAATTACGACAAAACTACAAAGTTTGGATAGAGAAATTCAATTTTGAGATCTAGGAAAAAATGAACAACTTTACTCTTATTCTCCAAGCTATGGCTCAAAGAATAAAATAATGAATAGTGCTTTAAATCTAGTGGCTAGTGAACATGGATTTATTGCTGAGGACAATCAATGGTTCTAAATTAAGGGGGACAAGACTTGGGATTTGAGTGAAAATTGGTGATTTTTTTCAAGACAAAAAAAAATTGGGGTCATAACTATCATTGAACCTAAAGTTGGTGCTTTTTATGGAATTAGGCTCATTTTTTTAGTACATTCCTATTTGCTCAGTGATCTCCTCATGCTATGCAAAATTATTCGACTCTCTAAATTTCATTGCAATCAAGGACTTAGGAATTTGAAGGATAATTTCTTTTTTTACTTTAGTATTCTTATTTTCTCAAATTTCCTAGATATTATTTTGATTTTTAAACTTTTCTATTCATTATATCTAATTCAACTCATTTCTCAATTACAACCATATGATGACGATGTCATCATTATCTAATCCTAGTGGGAGTATTATGGGGAATGATGTGCTAAGTGTATAATCTCCCATACGGCGAACAAGTCGCAAAGTATTCCCATTCGAAGTTTTGACATTGAAGGAAAACTTTATGGTTGCTCCACAAGATGAGGATGAGCCAAGAAATATGAATGAGGCTCAATTGCCCTAGTAAGGAAAATGGATTCATGCAATGAAAAGGAAATTGAGTCAATGAAATCAAACCAAGTCGGGAACTGGTTAATCTTCCAAAAGGACGCAGTGAGCTATTGGGAACAAGTGGGTTCTCAAAATAAAGCAAAATGGCTGAAGTATAAGGCATAAGGCTCGCCTTGTGGCGAATGTATGATCAATGAAGAATTGATTATGAAGAAACATTTTCTCCCGCCAGTGAGATTTACCTCGATTCGCATAATTCGGCAATAGTGGCTGGTATGGATCTTGAGTTTGTCTTTTTTTCAAATGTTTAAACTTGCCATGTCAGCCGCCATACTCAATTTTGTTAAATACGTGAATAGAAAAAACCTCTAGTGCACAATTCATACAAATTAAAGGACTTGATCGAACAACTCAAAAGTCGAAGGCTTCAATCTGCAATTAGCATAACCTTTAAATAATAAAATTGGACATATCATATATATACTAACCTCTTGTTTTGACAAGAAGTTCCATTTTACTCGACACTATTATAACTTTGTGTTTGTACCTTTTCATGAACTCTATAGAAAGCAACTTTAACTTTCGTAAGAAGCAACATCACTTCAAGCTCATATAGGTGAAATATCTACCATGTGTCTTTATTACTAATATCACAATACTAATTTGTATTATACTTCATTAAGATTCAATTCAACCTATACAATGTAACAGATGATACTAACTTCTCATATTAGAGCTAATATCAATACCAAACAATCACACTCACTAACTTATTTTTACCTATCAAGCCTTGTAACTAATGGTATTCTAGAAAAAAAAAATTGGGTTACATTACTGGAAATTTTTTTAAAAAAAAAAAAGGGTTTTAGCCCAATTTCTTGTGAGATTATATTTATCATGTCTCTTGATAAAACCTTGTTGAGGGATAAGTTAGATTCTTACTTGACCTCATATAGATAATTGTTATGGTACCATCTTGAATCAAGTGTCTCACGTACTCATGTCTAAACCAATATGTCTAGACTTAGCATTATTAGTGCTACTATAAGCTCTTACCGGTGTAGCCTAGTTATCACAATTGATAGAAAATAGAAGGTATAAGATTAGGCCATTATTTGAAATCCAACAACAGATTTCTAATACCTTCAACCTCTTTCCTAGTCAATGCTAAAGCAATGAATTCAGAGTCTATCATTGAGTGGGTTGTGCACGTTTATATCTTGCTCATGCGTCCACCTAATATGAAACCTACCCAAAAGTGAAATGTTTATCATCCTCCCTTGTAATCCAACTAGCATCATTGTATCCTTTTAACACAGCTGGATAATTATTGTGGAACATTTTCAAATTTTTCGTTCTTTTAATCTAACAAAAAATTCAAGTAATAGTTTTCTAGTATTCTATACTTTGATTATTAGTATACCTACTCGACTTATACACGAAATAAGCAATGTGAGGTTTAGTACAAGGCATCATATATATTAAAGGTCCTATATCACTCTCATATTTAAGTTGTGCTACTGCTCCTATTTTTTAATTATTTAATTTCGAATTTATTATTTTTTACTAATGGTTATTAGTCACTCTTACAATCTTTGGAAGGTTGTGTTTGTTTGAACATGACTTCTTCATTTTTGAAAGGTTGTATCCCTTCAAATACATTTATTCAACAAATATTATTTACATAACTTTCGATTAACCTTTCAAAGATATGCAATGATAGTTTTCAATTGTTTCATTTGAGAGATCCTGAAAAAATACTAGGATAGCTATATAATATTCTCAATTAAGATTTTACTGTATCTTAAAGAAAATTTGCTAGTGACTATTAGTAACGTTATGAGACAAATAATTTCTTAAAAAAAGTTATATCACACTTCAAAGTGTGACTTCATTAATATTCCCAATCGTTCGTCATATTTTCCGGAAAATTTTTATATTTATAAATTCGAATATTAATAAATAAGAAATAGGATCGTTCCATCCCGTCTTTCTTGCTTCTCTTGCTTGGCTCGATCGAATCCGCTATCCCCTGGATAAACTTCCCACAATAAAACAAAGCGGGATCCCATCTGCTCCTTTTTTTATAATGTTCTTGTTTTTTTCTCCACTTTTGAGCTGGGGCACCGGAGGGAACAGAGCAGGAGATCAACAGAGTCGAACAGAGGGAGGCGATGGGGATGCGGTTCAGATCAGTGAGTCGGGGAAAGAGACCGCGAAAAGGCGGTCTACTGAAAGGCCGTATCTTATATTCTTGAGGCGCTAAAGCTTTTACCTTTCGTCAAAGTGGCCTGCCGTGGGCAATCGTCCATGACTCGACTTCAATATATGATTTGCGCGACCCATATCGATTCAGAAATGTCCCGAGACGTAGAAACTGTTAATGCTAAACTTAAGGGACCATCTTGCCGACCAAAGCTCGGCTCCGAGAATCCGAGAATTAATCGGCAATGCAAAAATCCGGGTCGAAGCCTTCTGGGTTTAGGATGCGGATTGGTCCTCACATAAATGATTGGAAAGGAAGGGAGAAAAGAATGCAAAAATAAAAAAAAAGCTTAAGGGACCATCGCACATCACATTCATTGCGGTTGAAACACAGCCACGCCTTTCCATGTGGTGGAGATAAGGCTGATGTATGGAGCACATTTATGCTAATCAAGGAATGACCAAAAAAAAAAAAAACATCACTGATGATGTATGGGGACACATTTATGCTACTCAACTTCACTTTCTGACAGTAGCAAGGTTGTTTTTATTTAATAGATGGCATCCGTCTTTGACCGCCGTTTATCTTCCCGGTCCCGGCTGCCGGAGTAGCCGAGCTGCCGGCTCAAATGTTACTTTTCAGTTTCTCGAACAACGGCTCCGCCTTAGCCGGTTCGATTATCTCCACTCCATGATAATCGCCTTCACCACCGAAAAGGCCCACCACTTCCACGCCCTTCGCCTCCAGCTTCGCCGCCAACTCCCTCTGCCGATCTATCAACGGGTCTCCACTGCCAGCCACCACCACCACCCGCCACCCCAGCTTTTTCATCCTCTCCCACTCCTCCGATCTCTCCCCACCCGTCGGGTTGCAATACTCGTGGTCCCGGTCGGCGCCAGCCGGCAGCGACAGCTCCCACATCTTGTCCGCCACGTTCACCGGCAGGGTTTGGTTGTTGAACAGCCTCACTTCCGACTCGGTCCTCCGGGACCCGCCGAAGAAGGGGTGGTGCAAGATCAGCCCTCTGATCACCAGAGGCTCCAGATCGGCCGCAGCGGCGCACACGCGCAGGCCCACGTGGTACGCGATATTCCCCCCGGCGCTCGTGCCCATCAGGTAGCACCGCGAGAAGTCAACGCCCTCGCGAAGCCACTCCTCCTCGGTGGTGCTGACCCAGCGGAGGGCCTCCACGGCGTCGTCGTAGGCTGCGGGGAGGCGGTGCTCCGGAGCGAGGCGGTAGCTTGGGGAGACGACGACGGCGCCTAACTTGACCGCCATGAGGGAGCAGAAAACGTGGTGCATCGCGTCGGCCGGGGAGCAAATGACGAAACCACCGCCATGGTAATACACGACGAGCGGCAGCTTCTGGTCGGGCGGGGGCGAGGGGCGAGGCACGTAGATCCGGGCCCAAGTGTTGTGGGCCGGGTTGAGCGGGACGTCCTTGGTGCGGACGGCGGAGGGCTGGTCGGGATCGGGGTCGGCGGGGGTACTCGGCATGTCGAGGCCGCGCGTGACCGTGCCGTCGGGGTTGACGACGATTTTGATGTAGTCAAGGGCATCGACGGCTGGAGCTGGATCGAGATCCGGATGCCGGCCGGCCATGTTTTGCTTTCTGCTCGATCTCGAGGTGGGAGCGAAGAAAGGAATGGGGAACTCGCTTCTTTGCAGCCGTCCGAGTTCTCTCAGTAGCTAAGAAGTCAAAACGCAATTCAGTGCGACTGCAACGGCCCTGATGAGTATTTACGAACAAACATTTGTCGGCTCGCCTGTCTGTTTCGCCCACCTCAAGCAAAAGTAAACACGGCCGCCTGCGACCGTTGATGATTACGCCCGTGACTTTCCTCGAACCTCGAAAGTTGTCCTCGGCCGCACCATCAATCACGCGCCGCCTCGAAGATTCAACTACCCTAGCCGCCCCTTCGCCGTGCTCCCCAAGGACGACCCGAGCAGGCATTTTGGGCCGTGATAAGGATTGGGCCAGATCAAACTGTATTCCAACGGTGGGGACTGGGCTGGGTGGGCCGAGTGATATCATGCGGGCCGTGATAGAACTAGCTCAACACTTAAACAAACTTATTTAAAGATTTAAGTAGAGAGTTAACGACGCGGTTATGAATAAATTAAATAAGCCTGATAAATGGCATGGTAAGGGTAAGCATCAGTCCAAAGTTAATGCTAAACCGGCTTGCATTGGCCCAACCGGATTGGTCATGGTTCGGTTCCCAGGAAGATTGAGCAGTTAGTGATCTTAGAACCTTTGAACCTTGCACTATTAGAGTCGGTCATTGATTATAGGGTTTTAAGGTTGGTTCAACCCAAACCAACCCTATACATATATAATATATATTATATTATATTTTTGTCTACTATATACCTTAGGGCATTTGCCTTTACTCTTTTTTATGCGATTATGCTATGTAAATTAAAAAATAGAAACCTAGCCCAGATTTGACCAAAAAAGAAAAAACAGTAACCCTCCTCGCTTGTCTCGCTCTGTTCACTTGCTTTATCTTGCTTGCTGCTCTTCTTTATTCACTCACCTCTAGCCTCTCCTTATTCACCTCGTGAGTACAGATTAACTGATGAAATAGCTTGCCTCTCTTGGCTAGCCTCACAAATGCAGCTTAACAATCGCAAATGAAGATTTTTGTTATTATCTTATCTTAGATTTAGGTCAATGTCGCATTACTGATTAATATATAATTTAAAAGAGTATGTTTGTTTTTTCAAGAAATATAAAAAATGAAATAGAAAAATAATCGATTGTTGGACGACGCACATAAAGTTGATTATCAATCCCAAGTTCAATAGGATTGGTCTTCGGTCCTAAAAATTGGAGACCAATACCGTGCATATTGATTTCTAGATTATATATACTAGATCAATCCAATCCGGAGCATGCTCACCTCTACGATGTTGCATATCGACACATATAGATTCCATCGTTTCTCATTTGCTAAAGAACTATTCTCTGGCACTATACACGGTTTGGTCTTTGCCCAACCCAATTGCAATCACCGCAACATAAACAAAACTTTAATGAGAAAATATGAGAGAAACGATGTTGTATATCGATATGAAACTTACTTCTTTGGGTTTCGGTGTTTTTGCAATTTAGTCCTCCGGCTTTTACTTTATGTAATCAAATCCTCTTCTAACTTTTCTAGACTTATTAAATTCAAGTGATTCGTTTACCTATTTTGATCGATGCCATTGAATTACATTTTTTTTGGGGGCAAATACCTCATCTAGTGCGGAATTAGCATCGCGTGTCGTTTGCGCTCTCAGGAGCAATTCCGCCCCATTATGAATTAACGAGGGGATGTGATTTCATGAATTTAGAAACCCCAACGCGGCTTTACGTGTCGTCGTCCAATCCAACATTGGAAAGTCCGAAAAAGAGTCGGCGTTCTTCATTGGCCGGGCTGCTTCCAGAAACTCCAATTTTTCTTATTTCTCCTTTGCTTTTTCCTCCTTTTTAAATATGAGTTAGAGAAACTCCACCGCCGTGAGATTCGAAAATGAAGCGACGGCTCGTGACGAGTCACAGGTGGCGGCGCCTGATTGGAGGGAGGCCGGGGGGGGGGAAATTGTCTGGGGGCGCGTCGTTACTCGTTAGGTGATCCGCTTCCCACCGAATTTCTCGTGGAAGAGAAGAAATCGAGATGTCTTAATCTCTCGCGATAAATTGTATAAAGACATCGCGATTTCTTCTCTTCCAAAGTGTCCGGGCGGAGAGAGGCGCTCGTGGTCGGACGGCATGTTATATCATATCAAAGTGAGAAAACTACATTTTAATTTAGAAACTTTGTTTATTTCGCAAAAAAAAAAATAATGATTTTAAAAGATAAATATTTTTCGAATATTGTTTGTATTGTTTAATATACTTAGTTAATAATAAATATTTTTATTATCGATAATAATTTATATCTAAATATTTTCATATATAATTAAATTATTTTTCCTTTATTAATTTTTGTATATAATATAAGCGATCATTTTTAAAAAGATACTTTTTAAATCATTATTTCTGTTGAAGAAACGAGTCCAAACCAAGAACGTAAACTTTTTTTTTCCTTTATCATATATCCCTCGATCGCTAGAGTAATCCTTAACTGGTCCTGTAGACTAGATTAGATAGGTAAATTTAATTTATTTGGGCAATCCCAATACCAAGAAAAAAGAGTGAAGACAATGACCATCATTAATTATTTGCTTTATCCAATAAAGGCAGTAATCCCTCGTTTTGGGCATGATTTATCAATCGATGACAATATTCTTAAAAAGAAAATATATCTATTTTTGGTGAATAAATGTAGATTTATATTGTTACCGTATTATGGGAAAAAACGTTTAACCTTATCAAGCTGTTCTTTGAACCTCAGCAGGATCTAATTTCTTGGAGGGAATCAAGACACGCGGTGCATTTAATAAAACATGTGAAGCATCATTATATTGATTATGGCAGCCAAGAAATTAAGATGTATCTATTGCCGATAGGGAAAAAAAGGGGTGGGGGAAAAGAGTGGGAATTTGAATTTCCTTCTTTTTTTTTTTTTTTTACCAAAGCATCTTTTTAAATTAGATGTAATTTCCTTAACAGGAAAGAAAGAGAAAGAAAATAAAAAGAAAAGGAGGTTGCTCCATATCGATACTTCTTAGTGAGCAAGCAACTTTTCCTCTCCACAAAAAAGCCAAGTGATAAAGGAAAACTAAGGAGTTCACAGCCAAATCAACAAGCATGATCAGTCACTGACAAAAAAAAAAAAAAAAAAACAAGCATTGATCAGTCGCCATTGACCAACTTTTACTTTTCTTGAGTCAGCAAAAATTAAATGCATCGAGCGAGTAAAGAACAGCGGGCACAGTTTGTCATTGGTAAGAAAGTGGAAAAAGGAGAGATAAAGAGGAGAGAAAAAAGGGCTTTACCAAAAAAAAAAAAGAGGGGAGAAAAAAGGGGAAGATTCCTTGCCACTTCTGACCCAAAAACTAGTGGGTGCACAAGTCAAAGATGGACTGCCCCCACATGATTTATAAATTAAATTTCAATCACTAATATTATTCTAATTAGAATAAAGTAGTTGAAAAAGATGCATGATTTGAAAATTCTTATTTTTTGTTTTGTTTTTGTTTTGAGATCTGATCGCGGAATCAAGTTATTTAATTTATGTGATTTATGCAATTAGGTCTTTTTAATATTGGCATGGTAGTTAACATGGCATATTTAAAATATCAAAAAAAGAAGAAGAAGACAAATGCATATGCTTTACTATCAAAATACAATTCTAACAAGTTGAGAGAAAAAAATCCGAAAGAGAAAGTGATGGAAAGGGAGGGAGTGAGATTGAGAGAGAAGAGGCGGCCATTGCTGGCAATGGTTTGCACCACTAACTAGCTATGCCCTATTAAGTCCTCACTGAGGTCACATGTGTGACCTCAGTGAGGGTCTTGTGGTCAAATCTTATCTTGGATGAACTATGATAAAGATTTCGGGGTGGGGGGATTTTCTTAATTAAATTTTGAACTATTGCTCATTCAAAATCCTGAACAAAATTCAAGATTTCGAGTCCCATATTTGTAACATGTTATTTTTTTTTTTACTACATCCTATTTGCTCAATGGTCTCCTCATGCTGCACAAAATTAGTCAACTCTCTAATTTCATTGCCGGCAACGACCTCACAACCTCGAAAGACAATTTGTTCTTCAATAGAAGGCTTTGCGAGATTTAGTTGCATGAGACCCTCGTTCCTTCACTTCCTCAAACTCACTCCCTCTCTCTTTCTGCTTTTAAATTAGTATCTATATTTTCTCAAATTTCCCGAATTTTATTTTGAATTTTTTTCAAGTGCACATATCACACAAATTAAAGGACTCGATCAAATTTGGACCAAAAAAAAGGACTCGATCGAACAACTTAAAAGATGGAAGCTTCGATTCGCAATTAGTAGAGGTTATGGTACCAAAAAGGAATGATCCATTTTGTTTAGAAGATGCTCAACACGAATATAATATTCCAAGCAAGATTTTCGTAAGAATCCTGCATATTCGTAGCGACAAAAGCGGCACAAGAATCTACCTTGCCGTAAAATAAATAAGGAGAGTTGAAGCAAATCACCTTTTTGACTGCCTCAAGAAAGACTTTGAAATCTCGTTTGGCTCTCCATATCAAGCTCTTACGTCAACGAATTATACGGCACGGCAACGGCGGGAACTTGAAAATAGCAAGTGAGAGATTGAGAGATTGAGAGATTGAGAGAGAAAGAGGAAGAGATAAGGAAAGCAGAGGCCTGCGTTCTTGTCTGATCCCTCTCCCTTGCGGAGTCTCCAACTTTACTTCGTTCCATCCCCTCTTTCTTGCTTCTCTTTGCTTGGCCCGATCGGATCCGCTATCTCCTAGATAAAAACTTCCAAAAATAAAACGAAGCGTGGGATCCTTCACTGCCCGTCAGCTCCTTTAATAATGTTCTTGCTTTTTCCTCCCTCTTTGAGCTGGGGCACCGGGAGGAACAGAGCGGGAGATTAACAGATTCAAACAGAGAGAGAGAGAGAGAGAAGCAATGGGGATCTTGCATGCGTATGAGGATGCAGTTCAGATCAGCGAGTCGGAGAAGGCGAAGGGCACGACCGTGATCACTGTGAGCTGTCCCGACAAGACTGGGCTGGGATGTGATCTGTGCAGGGTCATCTTGCTCTTTGGGTTGAGCATTACCAGAGGAGGTGAGCTCTGTTTTGGCTTCTTGTGGTTTCTGGGTTCCCTGCAGTCTGCAGAGTGTTGTCCGGGTGGGGCGGGATAGATCTGTGTTTTCGTGAGTCGTGGGTTGTGCTTTATCCGGTATTTGTTGTTCATTAGGAAAAAAAGAAGAAAAATGGGTCATTCAAGATTTTAATATTCTCTCTCGAAGTTTTGGTTTTTCGGAAACAAATTGGATTCGAGGGTTGGAGTAGAATGAATGCATGCCATTGTGGATTTTGTTTCGAACTTTTCCGGAGACCTCTGGTAAAACCAAGGACGATGAGGAGAAAATCTCTTACTTCTGCAAGAGTTTTCAGATTTCCATTTGTAGTACACATGCAGAAGCAAAATCGAGTATATGTCACCGGGAGAACAAGATCTGATTTTTTGCAGCACCAGGAGCGATTCTTTTGTTTTCTAATTTCCTTTTCCGTTGCACATTCTGGTTTTGCAGATATGTCAACGGATGGGAAGTGGTGCTACATTAAGTTTTGGGTGGGGGGGAAGCCAACAGCAAGTTGGAGTTTGTTGAAGAAGAGGCTGTTGGAGGTGTGCCCTTCGTATATTTCTATGTCGGGAATCGAGTATTACAGATCAGAGATGGATCAGCCCAAGCCACATGATGTCTTCCTCTTGAAATTCTGGTGCTCTAGTGACCGGAAAGGTCTATTACATGGTGAGATTCCTCTTCCCCTATGTCCCTTTCTGCTGGATGTAAATTATATTTCAGATCTAATCAGTCACACTTTTCTAATTAGTTATCAGATTTTGTTTCTACTGGAAAGTATGCTAGGTTTTAAAGTGCACTCCTGTTTCCACATGGGTACCGTTAATTTGCATTTTCAAGTTGAGAGTTTCTTTCCATTAGTTCAACAAAGCAAGTTATAGTGATCTGTGTCCATATATAATGTGCATGATAAGAATCTTAGTATGTATCCGACAATAAATCAGGCCTGAAATGTTAATTAAGATGTGAGTCTGATCGGGAAACTATATATGCAGTAGTATGGCATTCAGTCCTTTGAAACTGTTTTGCAAGTATATGGATTGATGATACTGTTTCTTTCCAGCGTTTGGCTCTATGCTACAATGAAGCAAATGCTTCTTGTTCTTGCCATCTTCACATTCCTTTCGCTAGCGGGTTAACATATTTAAAATGCTAATTTATGGTAAATTCAATTTCGGAGATTTTGTAATCTTTTTCTCCATTTTAACTTTTTCATGACGAAGTTGGCATTCTGAACAAATGTGTCCTCTCAAATACATTATTAATTAGTCTTTGACTGCATCATTGCTGCATGTTGACTTACCTTTTCTTCCTATATTCTCTGGCAAATGATTCTGTTTCTGCACTTTCTGTCTCCAATATTAGATGTAACAAGGGTCCTCTGTGAGTTGGAGCTAACAATAAAGAGAGTGAAGGTGTCCACTGCTCCAGATGGGAGGGTGATGGACCTCTTCTTTGTGACAGACTCCAGGTTTAGTTTTGTATTATCTTTGATCTTGTGTTCTTTTTCATGTCCTGTTATAGTGAAACCCTTTATCTTCTGTTTCTAGCGTTGCTTGCTTATGCCTATTCACTATCTAAAAAACCTCAATTGCCTATTAATGATTGAAGAACACCTGAAGAAAGTTGATTCTATTAATGGGAAGTGGAGAATTCCCACACTATAAGAGCTAGAGCAAATTGAACTCCTTGCTGAAAATATTCAAGAATCCCGTCTCTGATCTAGATGTTTGGTTGATTAAGTTTGGCTGTCTTCAATGAGTGGATGGATAAGAGGTTTAAATGATTAACTAAAGAACCAGATGTTGGGAACCTAATGAAGTAGAATGGTCTTCTTAGTTTTATCAACTTGATGTATACAATCAACTACATTGCCAAATATTAGGCCATTACCATTGTCCAAGTTTGCTGTTGCATCACTTATATGTTAAGTAGGCAAAATCTTATTGTGTGGCGTTGTAACACTCCATTTAGCAAAGGGTTCACTTATTATTGGTTTTATACTAAGTACTATATGCAATTTGACTGAAAGCATATAGATTCTTTGGTAGAGTTCTTCTTTTGGGCACTCTATGATCTGGCTATAATCAATAATGGTGAGACCGCTTGTCATAGAGAGAATACTAAGAGTTTAAATACGCTTCTATTGCTAAATCAAGGACACTTAACCACTGAGTTTGATTGATTCAGTTGTGTCTCTCTCTTGTCTGAGATCATGTACTAGGCTTTGATATGCTATCGCTATCATTATGTGCTGGGGGCTTCAAATGGATTGACCTTTATTTGACAGTAGTAATCTGATGCGAGATCAAGTTGCCTTTCCCTTCTATACTTATGAATTGCTTGTCTACTAACTTGGGCAGAGCACTTCTTCATACTCAGCAGAGACAGGAGGAAACGATACGTTGTCTCAGAGATGTACTAGGGGCCTCCATTCTTAGTTGTGAGATTGGAATGGTTGGCCCTGAAGTCACTGCCTGTTCACAGAAATCATTGTTTCTGCCATCTGCAGTTACTGAAGACATGTTCAGCTTAGAACTATCGAGTGAAAACCCAACCGGCTCTCTTTTCTCTAACCCCCTATCTACAATCATGGACAACTCCCTTAGCCGCTCGCACACGCTTGTTCAGATCCTTTGTCAGGACCATAAAGGCCTAATCTATGATATTATGAGAACATTGAAGGATTATAACATCCAGGTAGGCATACATATATTTCCAGATAGAAACTGTGCACATTTTGAAGCCATATTTAAAAGGCTTGAGAGTCTGTAGACGCAACTCCACATTAGTCCTCGTGCTTTAACTTGATTTGATACTTTTCCCGAAGGTTTCTTACGGAAGGTTCTGTACGAAAGCCAAAGGGAACTGCGAGGTGGAATTGTTCATCATGCAAGCAGATGGGAATAAGATAGCTGATCCTAACAAAAAGAATGCATTATGTTCTCGTCTTAGAATGGAGCTCTGGCGCCCTCTTAGAGTAGCTGTCGTGAACCGTGGTCCAGACACCGAGCTGCTAGTCGCTAATCCCGTTGAATTGTCCGGAAGGGGTCGACCGCTCGTGTTTCACGACATTACGCTGGCTCTAGAGACTCTCGATACTCGGATCTTTTCGGTACTTTCCTATTCCCTTTCCAGAGCTCTCGAGGAACGACTCATGGTATCATCCATATGACCATACGCATACCCATTGCCCATTTCTTTTTCCAGGTCGAAATCGGGAGACACATGGTATGCAACCGGGAGTGGGAAGTGTACAGAATCTTGATTGACGAAGCCGATAGCTTGCGCGTGCCCGGAAAGAAGATTGAGGAAGGCGTGAGGAACAAATTGATGGGGTGGGAGTAGGTTGAGATGTTTAATAGTCAGTGTACAGCAAATTCCTTTCAGTTTTAGCATACAAATCACATCTAGGTCATCTAACAAGGCAGTCCCTGTATATCATGAGAAGCTGGGGGGAACAGATCTTGTCTAGTTGCTTACCCCCAACTAAGGCTACAACTTCCGTCAGAATACCAGCATTCGCTTTTCATTGATGTGTATTTATGTATCTCACCAAAGCGTCGACAGCCAATTTCCTGTGCCATCCTGATCCACATTCATGGGTACAGATTTCCTGTGCTGGAATGCACTATTACTTTCATGGCCATTCAAAGTTCCACTCAGTACCTCATGATACGACCAGTTTCAACTTAGATCAGAGAGCACGTAGAATTGAATATGAAATCCCCCGTTTCATTTAGTAGATTACCACGAGATAACTTTCTAACCAAAGCGTGAAACTATGATTCTCCAAACCATTCACTTCGAGCAATCCGGACATCGTCGCCCTATCCCGGTACTGGTATAAGTAGAGTCGAGATTATCCGTCGTCATGATACAGTCGAAACGAAACAAGATTTCCTAAGATTGAGGAAAGATTGCGGAATTTGAGAGTGAGTACCTGCCTCGCTAGACTAGCCCCGTCGACGGCGATGACGCGAATAAGTTGAATCGACATTATCCATACGGGAGTCGTCCCTTCTGACTCGCTTTGCTCCTCGAAGAAATCGTCAAAGCCTGAACCGCCAACCTTCCCATCTGGATTCGTGGAGCAACAGCGGCTCAACCACGTAGACTCTGCTGAAGTCGCTCCCTCTCGTGCATGGATGCCACGCGTCCTCGTCACCGTATCTTGCTTGGGAAGATCTTACCAAGAAGTAATGTTGCGGCAAGATCTCTTATTTTCTTTTATATCGCCCAAAGATCATAAGCTGAAAGCAACCAGCGATGGATTTGGCCTCGGCCCGACCTTTCTGGTGACTGAGAAGTGAAAGAAAACGACCCTCCTCTTCTTGGCCTCTTCCCTCTTCGACCCTGCACACAGAAAGCCAGGAAAAAGATCGACAACCATGTCGCTGCTCCAACCCAACCCACCTCCATCTCGCGCCATCGCCGTCATCGCGCTGGCACTCTCATTCACACTCTGCTCGTCGTCGCCGGCTATCTTCCAGGTCACGGAGCACAACCCTCTCCTCACCACCGAGCGCAGGTTCCATATCTTCATGCGCAAGTACGGCAAGAGCTACTCCACCCGGGAGGAGTACGCGCGCCGCCTCGGTATCTTCGCGGGGAACCTGGTACGGGCCGCCGAGCACCAGGCCCTTGACCCCACGGCTGTCCACGGCGTCACCCCCTTCTCCGACCTCTCTCCCGAGGAGTTTGAGATGCTCTACACCGGCGTCAGGGGTGGCGGAGGTAGCCTGGGGTCCTCCTCGAACGGCGTCGCCTCGGCAGTGGCGACGGAGGAGGAGGTGAATGGATTGCCGGAGAGCTTCGACTGGCGAGAGAAGGGGGCTGTCACTGAGGTCAAAATGCAAGTGAGTGTGTTTCATCTTGGAATAATACATGTGTTATATATACCCTCATTCTTTTTAATTCTTAGTTATGGCTATTGTATGATTAATTAAACATACTGAGTTGGAGAAGGCTTTGTTAAAGAGTATGGGATTAAAAGGGCAATTTCAGATTCATGGTATTGCATATGCAAAGCTTGATTGGTATTGTGGTCAACTGATGCTGTAATCTTTTGCAAGTTTATATCAAATCTATTAAATTTCAGGTAAATTTATATGGTGTGATCTTGAAGGAATAAATTGTTTAGTAGATGCCAAATGGCAAATTGTCGTTGCTGTGGTGTAGTGGTTATCACGTTAGTCTTACACACTAAAGGTCTCCAGTTCGATCCTGGGCAGCAACATTAACCCGCACAAATTTCCGTTGCCATTTTTTTTTCTTTTTCGGGTGTCCGCTCTTTCCATGTTTTTTGTCCGTTTTATGTCGTGTAATAATAATATAAACATATTCAATATGGCGATTGCAGGGTGTGTGTGGTTCATGCTGGGCCTTCAGCACTACAGGAGCTGTCGAAGGAGCCAACTTCATCGCCACCGGGAAGCTTCTCAATCTTAGCGAGCAGCAGCTCGTCGACTGCGATAGCACGGTTAGCTCTTAACTCCCAATTGACACATCCGAATGATGTTGGAGAGAGATTCAGTGAAATCAATTGACTGGTGTCGTTAGTTGTACTTGGAATGACTGCTGACATTTTTACTGGGGCTTGTATTTTTGTCGGGATTTTTTTTTCCTGGAAGTGCGATTTGTCGGACAAGACGGCGTGCGACAGTGGCTGCCACGGAGGTCTTATGACGAACGCATACAGGTACTTGATTGAGGCAGGTGGGCTGGAAGAGGAGAGCTCGTATCCTTACACTGGGAAACGCGGGGAGTGCAAGTTTGAATCGGATAAGATAGCCGTCCGGGTGGTGAATTTTACCACCATCCCCGTCGACGAGGACCAGATAGCAGCGCATTTGGTTAAGCATGGTCCCCTTGCAGGTTCGGAATTCCGATTTAAGAATCTCTCTATCCTCCTTTTCCTTCCTTTATTCGCTATTCATTCACGTTTGCGCTCAAAACATCTGGCCCTGTCCGGTGTGAGATGCAAGGCCTCCGGATCTCATAGCTTATTTGAAGGAAAAACTATATTTCTCACATTAGTAAAATCTAACCCACATGGGCGATGCCGTTTCACCGTATTAGTAGGTTTCTCCATGACTAACATGGTTTGTGTCGATCGCAATCTGATTAGAATTTCTTGGAAGGTCTTCAAATTTACTAAGATAATCTTTCTGGTATGCGCGAGGAATTGTCTATAGTCTGCCTGTCTTTCGAATTAGTTCAATTGTCAACTTCTTGAATAAACTTATCTCGACTTGTAAGTATGCTGCTCTCACGACGATCATGTGAAAAGCCCACTAATAATCGGCTAAGGGCCTTAGGGCCTTATCGAACTGGCGTATAAACAGCTTTACTGATGAGTTCTTGGTTCTTATCACAGTGGGGCTGAACGCGGTCTTCATGCAAACCTATATCGGGGGCGTCTCGTGCCCAATCATCTGCGGCAAGAGATGGGTCAACCACGGGGTGCTCCTTGTCGGCTACGGGGCGAAGGGGTTCTCCATCATCAGGCTCGGCAACAGGCCGTATTGGATCATAAAGAACTCGTGGGGGAAGCGCTGGGGAGAGCACGGGTACTACCGGCTTTGCCGCGGCCAGGGCATGTGCGGGATGAACACCATGGTTTCTGCTGTTGTGACCCGAGCATTCTAGGGCTGAGAGTGTCTCTTTTTACACTTCTTGAGTATGTCCCTTGTTGTATACTCGCATAGATTATATGGAAGATTTGGCTGTGATGCTGAATAAAATACATAAGGGAAGCACGTAGCTTTGATCATAAACTTATTGGAAAAATGAATTTAGCCTAGCCATCAAAATGATATGGAGCGGAAAGCTGGCGTCAAAAAGAAAGGGAAGAGTTCGGGAGGAATTTAGAAATGATATAGGTAGAAGCGATAATGTATTTGATTAATATTCAATCATGTCAGAAAGCTAATTAGGAAAGTTGTAAAACCAGTATCTAAAATGTTTCGGGCAACAAAACACTAATTCCAATAAGTAAAATTTTCCTAAATTCATCAGAAGTAAGAAGAAATCTCCTAATAGATAGTAAAAAAATGATCAATAGCTGAGATCAAGGAATAAATTGTTACGAATAAATTGTTACGAAATCGCACGTCGATTCCACAAAAAAATGTCGATTCCACAAAAATAACGCTCGTAAACAATTCACCAGACAGAATATAGTGATTCCACAAAAATAACACTTGCAAACAATTCACCAGACAGAATATAGTAATAAAAGAATAGAATCAGATGAATACGCCAGAAAATTTGTTATCGAAGTTCACCCAAATCTAGGCTACGTCTCCGCGCTGAGGCACTCTGCGAATCCACTAGATTTCAGAAAAGGTTGGAATACAACAATGATCTTCTCTCAAGATCATGGCACAAAGAGATTGAGAACCCCCATCAAGAAAAACTCACTTTTTTTCTTCTCTCTTTTTCTTGCCTCTCTATTTCCTTTTTCAGAGTCTTGACGGCTAGGATTTTTCTATCGCTAATATAAAGATACCACTTTTAACCTAAAAGGAAATTTAATAGAAAAGACAAAAAAGCCCATAAAAATAAATATTTGGCTTCATCTATAACATAAATATCCATTATGTGCTGTTTGCACATTGCATCGTGAATATGCGATACGTTGGTGAGAGGAAATTTAACTAGTTATGTTTATATACAGGAAAACATCTAGGGAAAATCACAGCAAATTCTTTTTTCCTCTGAAATGTTTCCAAAGACATTTTGATTCTACTCCCTGAGGTTGTTTTGAAGTTGGGATAGAATAACATAAATATGCAACTCAGTCTAATTAAGATGAGCAAGCTCATTAAAAAAAGTCTGAGTCTACCAAGCTACTTCTAAACAAAAAGGCTTACTTACTTAGCAATCAAGAGAGGATGATGGTCTTGGAAGTACTTGAACTGTCGCATAACAAATAACAAATGCCAAGAAAGATTACACAATTCTTATCAGTCGATTATATCCATTCAACTTTGGGCCCACGCTATGTAAATATCATTTCCATCTAATCAAGATCATGAAGAAACACAGATAGCTTTCTGGAAAAAGTTTTTATATTTTATGTATTTTGTACATCATTTGTTTTACAATGTTTTTGAGTATATATACAGAGAAGGGAGTTAATTCTAATCGTTAATCCTAATCAAGAAACAAAATAGAAAGTAGATTGACTTAAATTCCTATATTATCTCTAATTGACAGTTCATACCAAAGATTAACTTGGATTATCATATTACCTCTAATTGATAGCTCATGTTAACACTCCCTCTCAAATGAGTGAAAATATATTTTCGATACCCATCTTGACAAATGAGATATGAAAGGCCCTACCTTAATAAGTATGTCCAACAATTGATCTTTAGATCTAATAAAAGGAAACTGAACCACCTTGGCATTGTGGCCCTCACCCAAGCCCTCCTTGACCACAATGGGGGCATCATGGCTCTAGGCAAGGGTTAGGAAGGGCTTGGGCAAGGGCTTTGATGAGGGCCACAATCCTCTCGCCTATGGCCGATGACCCTTACCAACTTGAATCCAAAAAAGACAAAGAAAATAAAAGAAATAAAAAAATAAAAGAAATTACAATATTATTAAAAGCATCCAAGTTAGTGCTAATTGTGCATCGTAGGATGCGATCATTTACTTTAGTAATTTCCAGTCAAAAGTGATTGGATGTATTTGAAACTGTTAGTATTAACACCTAAAGGGGGGGTGAATAGGTGTTAAAAACAAATTCTGCAAGATACAATGAAAACCTTTACTTTTAACCTGAGTTTGAAAAGCAGCAGACTTTGAACTTTAGCAGTTAAATGGAACTATGAACATAATAAAAGAGTTCAGGGAAGAGAATAAGAACACAAGATTTATAGTGGTTCGGCTTAGATCAAGTTTACATCCACTCTCCCGCACTAATAGTCCACTGGCTGGATTTCACTATAAATCAAAAGAGTTGTTACAGTCTCACGTCCTCGATTCTACAGTATATAGATTCTGCTACACTTCCACAAAGTTTCACAAATATCTAAACTCTCTTTTGAGTACAAATTTACGCTCAACAATTGAATTAGCAAAGAACAAGAAGCTTCACACTTTGAAATTTTTCTATCGTGCACACACTCAAATAATTAGAGCGTCTTCCTTATATTTCTTCATGCCTTCATAACCGTTGGCACCTTCTAAAGGAGTTCTTCCAATATACCAATTGGAAAGAATTAATTAGGGAGATCTCGAGTTACTTAAGGAATGTGATGATAACCCACCAATCATGCTCGCCCATACAATCAGGATCTAGGTTTCTATAAGTAGAACTTTCCAAGTATACTTCGTCAATCAACGGATCCAAATTACTTGAATTAATTTCAAAACGAATAATAGATCTTGAGATGTTATCTTCAGCCGTGAGAACTTCTTTAGCCGCTCGAATCAAAACTTCAAAGAAATACTCGCATCTAGATAAGTCTTCTTTGTCGGTCTAGAAACTGTCAATGATGGCAGACTTTAAATCTTGAGTCTGGTGGTCTTCAGACTTTGACGATAGAGTCTGCAAGTTTTTAGACTAGACTGATGGAAACGTTTTGTCAACTTCCAAACAAATAAGGAAGTTTTCTTCAACAATATTTAATTGGTAAAATGTAAAAATATTTATGATTTAATTGGCATAATTAAGAGGTTGATGACTGAATGGACAAAAATGTAGTAGGTTTATGACATTTTGGGTAATTTCCTCCTATTAAAAGAAGAAAAGAAAAGATGAGGTGATATGCTCAAATCTCCCTAGGTCAATTGGGCTTCTCAAATATAATCAATCTCCAATACTTCGGTTCTTGGACAAAATCTCAGCCAAGGCATTAAACGGAGCATCGCATCATTTAAAAAATTGAAAAGCGCTTTCATCTGCCAACTAAAAAGAGTCCACTTTTGTCATATATTTGGCATCGACTTTCTTCGAACTGTCGGTTCAAGGATCGACTAGAATGCTTTAGGGTTCATTTTCACCCACAACGAAAGAAGAAAGCGAAACCTGAGCCCACATGGATATACTAATTTGACTGACCTTCAAAACGACTTTGCACGACTAAGAAAATATTAAATTTTGTCGTCTCTCGTAAGTGGAAAAGAGACTGAAGATCAATTTCGTTCTCTAACTACTACATTTTGGCCTGATAGCATTGGAGTTCGTCCACATTTTTCACGTCTGAGTTGTAAGTTTCTATCCCAATTGTTTTTTTTTTGGTTAAGTTTCTATCCCAATTGTTCTACTTCGATAGAATCAATATAAATTTATCTAAATTGCATATACTAAAATACTCTAGATTTGACTTTCACCCACAACGAAGGAAGAAAGCGAAACCTGAGCCCACATATAGATGTACTAATTTGACTGGCCTTCAAACGACTTTGCACGACTAAGAAAATATTAAATTTTGTCGTCTCTCATAGGTGGAAAAGAGACTGAAGATCAATTTCGTTCTCTAACTACTACATTTTGGCCTGATAGCGTTGGAACTTCATCCACATTATTCACGTTTGAGTTGGAAGTTTCTATCCCCCTCGTTCTCGTTCGATAGAATCGATACTTTTATGGTCTTGGTCATTTTTTTTTTTTACTTCTTGAATCCGCTGTCTCCATTTGTACATAAACCGGTTGGTTGACAAATATCATGTATAACTCCATCGATAGGATGACGGATATGATCCCCGGGATAAATCTAAGTCAGAGATACTTGAATTTGAGCGTACAATCTATTGCGTCCAAACCAAGCGCCTAATTAGTCTACCAATCCCTTTTGGGTCGAGTGTTTTTGTGTATTATTGAGCTACCAAATCCAATAACTACGAGTGATTTTTCAAGCGAGCACCCTTTATCCCATGAACTATGTCGATAAACTTTTATTAAGTAATTTCTAGACATATTATGCAACTCAAAAGTGTTTTTGAAAACTCTCAAGAGTTAATTGAATAACTAAGCAATTAGTTTGTAATAATGTATTCCGTTTAGAGTGATTTCGTAGGCCACATCCGTTGTCTTGTAAGTAGAGTCTTATACATGCATGCATTTTGATAGACTAGTATTCATAAATTCCTAGAAGTAGTCGAATTTGGAAAAATTTGGATACCACATGTCACAGAAAAGAATTGCTTCTAAATTTTCTTTTCGTCCCCAAATATGATTAATCAAATATAAATCCGAAGTAAGCATAAACAATTGCTCATATAATAAGCGCAACATAGATGGACCAAGTTGGCTTTCCTTGAGACGACTTTGCACGAAAAAGAGACTAACTGTCATATTTTAATTACCATATGGGGACAAAGAGCATCGATAGTATCTATCCACATAATTCACGTTTCATATGGTCAATGCCTTTAAGGTCATGGCCTACAATTTGTTTTTTCTTGAATCTGCTGATTAACATATACACCCATACGCGTAAACCGGCAAGTTTGTTGGAAGATGTTTTCAAAAGAACTAACTTTGAAGGAAAATGATTTCAACTTCTTATGTTTTCCCGTATTCTGGAAATGCTAAAGAAGTGATTTTTCGACGTTTTGTTATCAGAAAATTATCACACATTTGAGAAAGAAATCTTGAGCATAATCTTAGGTCCCAACTTCGGGCACTGGGGACTCGAGCTCCAATGTTAGAGACCTGGGTTAGGGTGCTAGGACTAGGGTCTAGCCTTGGTGGAATCGAGCCTAGCCGCTGGAGTCCCTAGCTTGCCCTGGGGAGTTTGTGCTCAGCCTCGAGGGACTTGAGCCTAAGCATTGATGTCCTAGGCTCGATCGTCTAGGTCCCAAGGCTCGAGTGTAGAGGTCTTGAGCCTAGCCTTAGGGGATCAAGGCCAAGGTTGCAGCATACTTGGGCCTAGCCGTCAGAGTCCTTGGCATGGGTGCGGGGATCTGCAAACAACCATCAAGGTTTTTGTCCCCGCCCCACTAGACTTGAGCCCAAACATTTGAGTCCATGGTCAAGCGTTGGAGTCCAATCATATTGGAAAAATAACTTTTTAATTTTAATAAAATAAGTCATTTTCCTAAATTTAAGTATAAGTTTTTATTGACTATGAATAGATTTTTCTTGACTCAATTTTCTAAACGTCCAAACCATGGAAATTGATAAAAATGAATCGAAATACTAAATTTTTCGTGAAACAAATGAACTGTTATCTTCTTCAAAGGAAAGTTACTGTGAATTTAGCTTTAATAGGACTTTAGAAGGATTGCCCTTGTTTTGGGTAATTACTAAGTTTAGGTACCACCACCTATGATAACTAGAGAAATTATTAATATACCATCGGTTATTACTAAGTGCCAACTTTCCAGCCGAATTACTCCTCACAAAAAAAAAAAAAAAGAAGGTAAAAAGGAAAAAAGAAGAAGAGAATTACAATTGTTGAGAAACAATCACTTACTATAGATACACTACTTATTGCCATTTGAGAATATTGCAGAATTTTTAAGGTTATATATTACAACCATTTTGTGAAAATTAATTCTTTATTATAGAATTGCTTCACCAAGGTCAACAAGTAAGTCAACATTTTTTAATCGTCATCAGTTCTTTATAAGCACCACCAATGTCATTGGATCCTCCCATAACAAAGCATCGAAAAATTCCTCTCCGACCTCAAGCTAGTTCTTATTCATGGATGTCGGGTAAAACTCTCTCTCTCTCTCTCTCTCTCTCTCTCTGAGCTCATTCTCTGCTTCTCTTGCTTGCCCACGGCAAGAACAGCAAACCACTAGATGAAGAGCAAGTGGGCGAGAAGAAGTACTTCCAGAAGGTGCTTGACGACATCGTAAGCCTCAACTCCCTCTTCACTGTCGCCGTCTTCATCGGCCTCTCTTTCGCCCAGCCGGGCCAAGTTCAGAGCCTCGAGGATGACCCCCGCTGCCACCCGGACCCCAAAATACGCAAGCGGCTCGTGGCCTATGAGATCGCTTCCTTCAGCTGCTTCATCTTTGCCGGCTTCCTCGCCAAGACCGTTAAGGTCTTCCTCTACACCTCTGAGAATCACGATGCCATACGCAGGAAACAGAAGGGATACCGGGAGAAGGAGGAGCCGCACCGCAAGTTAAAGAGCCTCGTCGGGTTCTTTTTGTCAATCTATGGGACCATGATTGGGTGCTTGCTGCTGCTCCTGGCCATGGTCGACGTCATCCAGATCAAGCTTGGCCGGCTCTCATGTCACAGCAAGTTCGCGGTCACCACTGTCTGCGTCATGGTCGGCACCATCGGCCTTAGCCTGCTGATCTTCTTCTTCACAGTGACCTACGGCGTGAAAATCGCCCACGACGCCAGAAAAATTATGAAAAAAGAAAAGGAGGGCTCCGTCCGGTCGGCGGTTGAGAAGGTGTGACGATAAGAGGTGAAAAGTTAATAAATAAGGCAACCTAGAATATGCAGGAACTATCATATAACATATATCCGGTGAGACGTGCTTTATCAGACGTAAGTTGTGTAGTGCTCCATATATCGCTGGTCCATGTAATGTTTTAAGTCAAGGTGTCATCTTCCAGTGCATTCCATGTTTCTTTTGAGTGTTTGAGTGAGTTTCGTTTGACAATCCATATTGACTTCTTACCAAGTTCATATATGAACGGAAAGTCCGACCTCTCACTCGATGGTGAATCGGTTCACTTACTTCATATGTTCATTGAAAAAAATAAGACATAAACCATCGGGTGTAAAGTAAATTTTGCACGAGCAATCTCATTCACTCTTAATTTGAAAGTTAGAATTACTCACTCTTTCAAATCAATTATATACAAGATCGGTTGTGTAATTTTTTTTTTACACTCGCAATATATTCTATAGTTACTGTACAGTTAATTCATTCGGAAAAATAAAACATTATTTAAGACTCTGTCTCCTTTCTTTTTTCCGTCCATACCCAGAGAGAGCTGATGATTAATTCTATAACCAATGGGAAGAAAATGTTGATGTTAAGACTTAGAGAGAAAGTAACGACAAAGTGTTTATGGTTGCTCAACTCTAATTAAAATTGTACAATATGTATTTATAAGAATGATTAATTACAGTCAAGTTAGAGCTGAAAAGATAATTACAAAAAGACTTCTTAATACATATAAATTACACATTCATAGAGAAGCAGGGCAAATGCTGTCTCCACGAAGAAAGGGATGTGCTAGATAACTTTCCGGCCTAATCCATTTCGTGCAACCATCCTATAGCCTTTTGGGTTTTTCTTTTTTTCGACCATAAAAATGAGTTACCTTCTTACATCTCTTTCAATCTTTTTCGACTCGGTTAGAATATTTGTACCTTTACAATCAATCAATTATAAGTAGCTAAATTAACACGGGTAGGTTGCAAAAATTGACTTCTTAAGAAGAAAAGGTCTAAATGTGTTGTTAAACAAGCAAGAATTGTGAGGAAGTGATTGGCTTTTTTCAAATGTTGGATTTTCAAGAGAGACACTGATAGTATAAAGAAAACCTTTCACATATCGACTTAATATGTTGGCATGTCATATATATATATATATATATATATATATATATATATATTTGTGGCGGATACACTTCATGACAATAACTTCGACCAACGCATGATATGTGGTGTTCATTAATATACAGTGCTAATGTCAGCATCTTTGTCACTTGATCGATTGAAGCCAAAAAAGAAGAAGAAAAAACCGTAGTTTTGCAAAATTTGATATCTTGAGTTGCAGACGTTCGAAAGTTGTTAATATGCAATGCAAAGCTTTTTTTCGCTCTTCTAATTACACAGATTTCAAAGCTAGAAAAGATCCACAGAAAATATGATAAATAATCAATTTTTCAGCCTCAAAATTAGGGTTTGTAATTGCTCACAAACGGAACATTCCATTTATACCAAATTCCGTATGGTTATTCCAGGATTTCATATCCCCCAGCCATTTGAATTCCGTGCATCAAACAATCGTTTACGAAATAAGTTGTTCCACACCAAAATTGTATCGCAAAGCAAAAGTCATAAAATTAACCTCCAAGCTCTATTGGGGAGAGGGAGAGGGAGAAGGAGAGAATTGTGGTCGTCAAGTGCGTTGTTGCCTATGGTGGTTTGCAATTGTGGAATGATCAACAAGAGTAATGTGTATCCTAACCATATGAGCCCAGCTCACATCAACCATTAGATCATGTGGGTGGCTTATAGCTAGGGTTTTCTCCAAGATGAGCATCCCCCCATAGGAACTCCATTCCTTCAAAGCCCAAGCCAGATAAACACAATGGAAAATTTTTTCGGTCAATGTCAGCGTATAATCACACAATTTATTCAATTACCGTATGAGAAATTTAACTTGCGGACACTTATGACCCTGAAGGACCAGAAAAATAATAGGGTGACAATTAATCACCGTAGTGATTCCGGGGAAAAAATAGAAGTTGTTCCGATTTTTATTAGGGGAAGGCGAGGTTTTAACCTCATTCTTCATGTTCTCGCACTTTGGAATATAAAACAGACATATTTTTCCATTTCATAGATGATTAGATGATACCCAATCTTAACATGCTTTCAGAAGATGAGGTGATGTGCTCAAATCTCTACAGTTCCTTAGTTGGCCATCTCAACACTTCAAATCTTAGATCAAATCCCAACCGAAGCATCAGAGTGACCACTACATCGTTTAACTATTCGAAAGTGTTTCACCTACCAACTTAATTTCTTAAATAAGTACACAGTTGTCATTTATCTGGTATCGACTTACTCAAACTGTTGGTTCAAGGATAAACTTTATTGACCTAGGATTTCATTTCACCCAAAATCAAAGAAATGAAAAAAAAAATTAAAGAGACTAAGGATATGTTACGTGCGTGGTAGCGCTAGCCCCTAGCACTTGATAATATTATAATTGCAAATTTATTGTCTTTTTATCTGTAGAAAAGAGACATATATCATTGTCATTTCTAGATACTAAACGTGGCCTAAGAGCATCGGAAGTTTCTATCCACATTATTCACGTTTGATATAAACAATACTTTCATGGTCTTGGTCTACTTTTTTTTTTCCTGTCTAGAGAGATAAAGGTAAACGTCCCCTTCACAGCTATCTTATAAAACTCTGCTTGTAAGATCATAAGGATGGCCTTTAAAGTTACTCTGAATGAAAGATGCATGAATTTGAACATACAATCTATTGTGTCCAATCTAAGTATTGAATTACTTGACCAATCCCTTAGGGATGAAGTCTAGGTTGTTATTGGACAATCATATCAGATAGATATGACGAGCACCATTTATCTCACGAAGCATGTCGATCAACTTTGGCCGAGTTATTTCTAAATGTATATTGTAACACAAAATTGTTTTTAAGAACTCCTGAATCAGTTAATTGAATATTAAGCAACTAGAATGCATGCGGCAGATTTGGTGATCAAACCAAAAGGTGTTCCGTTCAGGATTATTTCGAGAGCTACACCTATTGTTTTGTGAGTGAAGCATGTTCGTTGAGAGGACAATCTCCATTGTCCAACTAAACTTCCAATATCCACCTTAACTAATCTATTTATAGCTCTCTTCTTCTTCTTCTTCTTCTTCTTCTTCTTCTTCTTCTTCTTCTTCTATTTATAGCTCTCTTCTTCTTCTTCTTCTTCTTCTTCTTCTTCTTCTTCTTCTTCTTCTTCTTCTTCTTCTTCTTCTCCATTGTCCAACTAAACTTCCAATATCCACCTTAACTAATCTATTTATAGCTCTCTCTTCTTCTTCTTCTTCTTCTTCTTCTTCTTCTTCTTCCTCTTTCACTTTTAGAGAAAGATTGCAAAGGGTTTGAAAAGGCTTCAATCCCATGTTGCCGCAGTTGATTGGAGCATTGAGAGATTTCCAGATCAGGAACTGGAGGTCACTCATTCAGATTTGCACCTACTGTTTGAAAATTGGTCTAGTTACTTGCATATGTCAGTTCAGGAGGCTAGCAAGGCATTTTGTGACCTTAGGTAGCCGGGACTTCACACTTGTATCTTTAGAATATATTAAGAAAAAAGGCCTCTTCTAACATGGTCACTGATAATCAGAATTACTTAATAATTTTTAGTATGATTAGTGACAGGAAGATAATCTAGATCGGGACATATGAGTGAGAGGTTTCACTGTGTGAAAATCCATATCAAGCATAGTCTTTGGGTAGAAAAAAAAGTAGAGTAACATAAAGAAATGAAAAAAGATAATTCTTTTTAGCGCCAGTTATTGCCAATTTTAAGGGAAAATCTCAAATAAAAACTTGAAGTGGATCCATTTTCTCAAAAAAAAGACCTAAAGTGGACATTGTCTCAAATAAGGATTCGGAGTGGCTAACTTACTCTCAATTAAGGACCTGAATTTCTAATTTTATTAACAACCAGGGGTACTTTTGTCCAAGAACATTGTTGTCTATTTTTTGTCTCTCTCTTTCTTCTTTCTTCTTTCTTCATCTTTCTCACTCTCTACATCACCTCCATTATCAACCCCTCCATCACTCTTTGTGTCATCTTGTTGTATGACCAAGTTCTTTAACACGAGCCATTACAACGTAGTCTAACTCGTTGAAAATTTTAAATTTCGCTCCTCAAAATGGTTTGTAGACAATTCCATGAAGCCGAAATGACCTTTAAAAGATAAGTTCTCTTTATTCTAACATTCATCGCAAATTCTAATCTCAAAGCCATAATATCAATCTGCTTTTGCTAAGACTCAACTTCTTGTCCAACTCCCAAGCTATGCGACTAATCCTTTTGGCAACGTATTTCTCTCACCTCGAGAGTGCATCAAACTCCACTTATTCCGGGCCTTTCGCTAACCCAACAACTGCAATTTTTTGTGCTAATTTTGGTCCCACTTGCCAACAACAAAGTAGTAATATCCAAGCATCGCCAAATCGTCTTGTTTGACTAACTTATGCCTCTATTCAATTAACACTTGGTGATCAACAATTTCATGCCAAAGAACAATTATGTTGTAGCTGGCGACTATTTCAACCTCGGCAAGAGTTTGCCTCATCAATTTCAAATTTGGGTTTGCCTCTCTTGCATAAATTCAATATTTCAAAGATCCCCCTTCCCCTTTGCAATGCAAATGGCTCCTTTCAATAATCCCTAGTTTGGAGACACCCACTCACACTCTTGCCATTCTCATTGACACAGCTCCTCTCCTCAATCAATACCCCATCTTGAGATTGATCATTAGTCGTATCTGACATCATTAACTATAGAAACTGTTGTATTTTATTGCCCCATTGCCACCATTGACAAATCCTATTTGAGCTCTCGACCTCATCGACCTCTACCCCTAATAGAAAATCCATCATCGTCGTCGTCAGATGGAGGTCAATCTGAGCTTTAGGCTGAGCACAAGCGAGCCGAGATTTGATCTATCTTGAGGAACTGAGGATTTTAGCATTCGAGAAGGTGGCCAGTAGCAAATAACTCCAATCCGGCTTCTTGTCACTAGGACCAACTACGTGATGACATGAAGCTCACGAGGTCGCTGGTAAGGGCCTTGATTATGGTGTTGAAGAAGGAGGCAATATAGAGCGAAGGAGGAGGCAATATAGAGCGAAGGAGGAGGTGTGAGGAAGATGAAGAAAGAAATAAAAAAAATTAAAGAAAAAATGTTCTTGGACAAAAATACCCCAAGCTGTAAATAAGATTGAAAGTTTGGGTCATTATTTGATACAGTGTCCACTTTGTGTCATTTTTTGAGAAAATGAACTCACTTTAGGTCTTTATTTGAGATTTTCCCCAGTTTTAATAAAGACATAGTATGAGTTGGATTTTGAGGAATAGATTTATTAATCCATTAATTCCTCCAACTTTAGTATTGGCTTGTCGTTTTCTCTTGAATGAACTTAGTGGCTCAAATTAAATACCGTGACTTAGGTAAATGACAGCCACCATTCTTCTGGCATGGCTCTTCGAGAAGTTCAAGCTGTCTACTTTTCCCCTGTAATGTCACAAATACCGAAACCCCAAACTTACTTGAACTTCGACGAAATTTGGGCTCGGCTTCATGGAAAATGGATTTGCTGGAAAATAAATTTGAAAGAAATAACTTTCAAGGATAATGATATCAGTTTTCTGTGTTTGGCTGTATTTTGCAAATAACAAGGAAGTCCTTTTCCTACGTTTTGTTATAGAAAAATTATGAGACCCACATTTGAGAGGAAGTCTCAACTACAAGCCTAAGCGAACGTTGGGTGTCGGAGATCTGGCTCGAGTGTCGTGGACTTAGGCCTAGCCTCGAGGAACTGAGCCCGATAGCTAAGAGTCCCGAGTTTGGCCTCGAGGGACCCAAGCTTAGCCTCGAGGGACTCAGGCCCGAGCATTGATATCCTAAGCTCAATCATTGGGGTCCCAATCCCGAGAACCAAGATCTCAAGCTCGGTCTTGAGGCACATGGGCCCAGGCTCAAGGGCTTCGGACCCGGCCTTAATGGACCCTAGCCCAAGTACCGAGGTCTTGAGCATGGCCTCGAGGGACCCTAGCCCAGTTGGCGGGGTCTAAGGGTTGGCCTTGGGGGACCTAGGCTCAGTTCGGTGGGAACTGACCTAGTCAGCTGAGTCCTTGGCATGGGCATGTTGTTGGCCTGGCTTTGAGGAACTGGGCCCGATAGGAGGAGTCCTAGGTCAGAGGTTGAGTCCAATCGAATTTTGAAAATGCTATTTGATTTTTTTCATTTTATTTATAGAGGAATCTCTTTTTCTAAAGTTAAGTATATATTTTTCGTTAACAATGAAAAGATACATTGATAAGTCGTAAAAAATTTTATGACTAAAATAACACAATTAAAATATTTAGGATTGAATTGACTATCGTATAAAAAAGTTTGAGATTTTTTTTCATAATTTTGCTCCCATCAGCCTTAGCTTGCTGATTTAATTCATTAAAGTTACCTATGGCTTGGTGTTCACTGCGAAGAAAGTTGCGAGAGAGTAACGCAAAGAGGCTGAAGGTGTGATGATGAGAGGTGAGAAGCTAATTAGTCGGACAATCTAAAAAACGCTGGAATTATCCGCATAATTATCCAAAAAGTCTTAAAATTATTGAACATAATTTGACTAATATAGTCCTAAACATTAGAACAATTTGCCAGTTTAATCCACTTGACCAATTTTGATTAAAATCACTGATATGAATGTTGACCATCTTACGTGACATTGACGCTAATGTGAATAATATTTTTTTTTTTGATTTTTTTTTTTATTTTTTTCTTTTTTTTACTATGGCTGGTGAGGGACAAGCTTAATAGAAGAGGGCCACAAAGTCCTCACCTGCCTCAAGTGAGGCTCACGATCGTGGCCCGGCCTTGCCTAGACCATTGCGGCTACGGGTGAGGTCACCGTCACTTGTGATTGGCGAGACCATGGTGAGGCCAACCTTGCCCGCGACTGATATGCCCTCGCCTAATGGCTGACGTGCTTCAACAACCCTCGTTGGCAGTAGTAAAAAAGAAAAGGAAATACAAAATAAATAAATAAATAAATAAATATTTCAGAATTTTTTTTAAAAAAAATTGAAAAGTCGACCGTCCTACATTCTCGTCAGTAATCTTTAATCAAAATTAGTCGAATTAGCTACGCTGGCAAATTGTTAACAAAATTTAGATCAAATTGACGAAATTGAAATGTTTATAACTGAAATGACATAAACATAATATGTTTTAGATTTTTTTTTTTTTGATGATTTTCTTGGAATTATCATGTAACATAGTGATACGTGTTTTAGTTGACGTAGGTTGTGTAGTGCTCGATGTATGGGAGGTCCATGTATGTTGTGTTTTAAGTAAAGGCATTATCCTATTGTGCATCCTTAATTCTTGCGCGTCCTTGGTGGGAGTTTCGTCCAATAATCAACATTTGTTTACAAATTTTATACATCAATTGGACGTCACAAACACTCATGGATTGCTAAATTGGTTCACCTCCTTAAATGTTCATTGGAAAAAAAAAGAAATAGACACCGCGGAAAATTATCTAAAAAATCGTAAATCTATTACACTTTTGCCTATTTAGTCATATACTTTTCAATTTTACCAATTGAGTCTTAAATTTTTTTCACATTTTGCTAATTAAGTCTACCTACTTGATTTTTGCTTGAAATTGCTGTTGACGGTTGGCATGGACGCGATACTTTTTAAAATAATATTTTAAATTTTTGTGCTTTTTTTTTTTTTTTAGGGTTTTGGAGAGAGGACTTGCAAAGGTGGTCGGTGGACCCTTGCCAACCTTGGGCGAGGGTGTTGGGGCCCTCTTTGGCCAAAGCGAGGGGACCTAAGCCTTGGCCTATAATCTGCTTGTGTGCCCTTGCTTTGGCTAGCAAGGGCGTCACGGTCTTGGCAAGGGCCTGATGCCCTCCCCTAGTGTAGGCAAGGGTCCATCGACCACCCTCATCGACTCTCTCTCTCCAAAACCCGTAAAAAAAAAAAAAAAAAAAACGCAAAATTCAAAAATTATTAAAATATAATTAAAATAATATTAAAAGTGCCACATTAGCATCATTAGTCAATATCATCAATTTTCACATGAAATTAGCCTGATTGACTCAATTGACAAAATATGAAAAGATTTAGGACTCAATTAGCAAAATTGAGAGATTTAGGACTAAATTGATAAAAGTGCAATAGGTTTAGGACTTTTTGGTCCCCACCATCCATGTATAGGAAATTTTACACATGCTACCTCATTCACTCCTGATTTAATATGAAAACTATAACTGCTCACTCTTTATCAAAAATAGTTTCAAGTGTTTGACTAGTTATAAGTAACTAGATTATAAATCTGATTTCTTACTAAGAAAAGATCTAAATGTGTTATTAAACGAGCGAGAGTCGTGAGAAATTGATTGTTTATTTTAAATGTTGGATTTTCAAAAGAGGCGACGCTAGTAGAAAGAGAATCTTTAGTAGATGGACTTCAACTGTTGACATGTGGTGGGCATTTAAGTAGATACTTATTATGAAAACATACGGTTGTGATGACAGCGAGATGGATATATTTTGTAGTAGCAACGACATGGTGTGGTCGACCTATCACCATTCATGGATATGAATTCTATCCTACTTGACAACATGTATGTATGCATTTTACTCTTGATTGGATAGTTAGATCACATGTTACTGTCATATGACGCATCCATCACATTAAGTGATCGTACCTGCCTATGAAGACTAAAAGAAAGAAGATATTTCAGCCGGAGGTTTATGCTATGAAGCAATGCTAACAATATTTCATAAGGTAGCCGTCCAGGCGGTAAATTTCACCGCCATCCCCGCCAACGAGGACCCGATAGCACCACCTCTGGTTAAGCAGGGGTCTGCTTGAAGGTTCGGAATTCAGATTCAAGTATCTGCTTTCCTCCCTATTCTTCCTTCATTCGGTATTCATTTACGTTTGCGCTCAAACCGTATGGCCCGGCCTGGTGAGAGATAATCTTTCTGGTATGGGCTATGGATTGTCTAATTTTCCATGGTCTCGCACTGGTGATGACTACCAGGACATTTCAATTTCGGTTAACATACCAAGTTGTAAACTCAGCTCCGGCTTCTGACTTGTGCGAATGCTCTCGAGATGATCCTGCGAAAACCCCCTGCTACTAATGCGCTAAATGTATAATCGAACCGGCATATAAACAGCTTTATTGACTGGTTCTTGGTTCTGATCACGGTGGGGGCCAAACGCGGTCTTGATGCGGTATTGCATTGGGGGAGTCTCGTGCCTGATCATTCGCAGCAAGAGATGGGTCGGTCGATCACGGGGGAGCTCCTCCATCGGCTACGAGCAAGGCGGTTCAGGATTAGCAACGGGCCGTGTTGGATCATCAAGGTTTCCTGGGGGAAGCGCCGGGGAGGACACTGGTCGTGGGCGCGGCATGTGCAGAGTGAACGCCATGGTTTCTGCTGTCGTGACCCTAGCATTCTAGGGCTGAGCTTTTATTTATTTCTCTCTTTTGACACTTCTTAAGCAACTTTCTTGTATAATCGCATTGATTATGGGTTGGTGACGATGATTATGGGGTGGTGTCCAGTGACAATATGGAGCATTTGCAGGTCGTATAATGTGAGAAGGGGCAAGCACATCTCGAGTGTTCCCTGTCCTACATGACTTCTACATTAATTAACGGCTCGAATTCGATACTCCTCAATCCAGTGAATTACTGCCAATCACATTGACAATTTCACCAAATCTTTTGCATATCTGGGCCTTCTTAACACAACTCACATGTGCCCTCAATGTTATTCTCCAATATATGAGCTGTATTAGGTATGCTCCACTTTAAACCAAATAGCATTTTAGACTTGCATATCTCTAACTTAAGGCTTCACTTCTTTGCTATTAACTACCACTTCTCAATAATTGTGTGGAACTCATGATATTCATTTCTTGAGAAATTTTATTAACACCAATCCACACTAGAGGTGTACCAATTAAGCATGAGCTATGGTACTTAAAAAGACACTCGGACTCCAGGAATGCCAAAACTTGGCATGAGGGGACACTTAAGTGTCAAAAGTTAAGAAAAATGATACTCAAGTACCAAAATATGAGCGTAATGGGTTAGTTAAGTGTCAAACGGTGATAAAATCTAGCCAAAATACTGATGTGGCGATTTTCCGATGAAATAAGTACAAAACGATGTCATTTTGCTAACATGGCTAGATAATTAATATAAATATTAAATAAATTAAATTTAAAATAAATTTATTTATTTAATTTAAAAAAAAAAAAAAGGAAGAAGATGAAGATTGAAGATTGCAGGTGGCTGAGGGCTCAACCCTCACTGTTGTTGGTCCGTGTGAGGGCCTACGAGCTCTCGCCTGGATCTAGGGCCAGGGTCACGACTTTCCCCTAGATGAAAGAGCGCCTTGATCATTTTCTCCTCATCTATTTTCCCTCTTCCAGTGGATAAAAGAGTATGATGACAATCTCCTCCGGAATTCATTAGATTCCTTTCTCGAGAAATTTCATCAAACCAATCCATATTGAAGGCTTACCAAGTATCCATAAGCTCTTATATTAAAAAATGTCGAAGAGATCTAGCTATGATACTGAAAAATGCATAATGGAAGCACGTAACTTTTATCACAAATTTATGGAATATGAATCTAATTAGATATCAAAATAACGTAAAACTGGAAGCTGGCAATTGAGAAAAGAAAGGGGAAAAGTTTGGGAAGAATTTCAGAAAGGACAGAATAAGGAATTCAGATAGAAGCGATGAACTCTATAAATAATGACAAAAAGCCAATCAGAAAAGTTTTAAAGCCAGTATATATTATTTAAAACGTTATTGACAACTAAGTCCTAATTCCAAAAGATAACAGTTTCCTAAATTATCGAAATAAGAAAAAAAATTCCTAAGAAGACTGGAAAGCAATAATTGAAGTCCATTTTGTACTGCCTACACATCGCAGCGTGATTATGAAATGCCTACCGAACTTAGTGGGAAGGAATCTAACTAGTCATGTTCATATAAGACAGAAATATTCACCACAGGATTATTTACTTTAGAGCATTGACTAGAAATTAGAAATGAGAAACTAGTATCAATTTAGGCACTTTAAACCAGATCATCCGCAGCGTTAAGGCCCTAGTCTCATCCAGATTCGGGAAACCACGAACCTTGGTCTATATAGCTTTTTTATCAACCACTCCGATGGCATGATTCTAATAAAATTGCGCAAAAATTTGAGTCATGTTTATTTGTGAAGTTTGCTAATCGAAGAAATAGGAACAAAGTTTCGTATATGGAATCGGTATGCAACTTCTTGTCGGTACACGAGAGCTCAACCGATCAAGTACGGTGATGGATGAGGCAATGACCCACCTCATCTGATCGTGCATGTGTTTGGGCTCGCATGTAGGGACGGAACATCGAAGACCTTTGCTCGTTCTTTCAGCTCAAATTAATCAATGGAAATAAAGCTTATCCACGAATAACAATAATGTTAAGAATAAAAAATTGAAAAATTACTTTCCCCTCGACACCTTAATCTGCATTCATCAAATGCTTTTTGACTTCTTATAAAAAAAAAAAAAAAATGATGAGTTGGAATGTGAGAACGAAGGGCGACCCCATCTAATTGCGGAAAAAGAGGGTACCGATCATGCGGTTTCCATTGGAGGCTCGTCAAGCGCTTTGCTACGCTGGTAGGCAAACCCAAAATGAGAAAAAAGAGAGAGAAAACCAGCGAAAACGGTCCACGTGCCGCCATGCTAGCACGTGTGAGCTATCGGAATATACAATAGGCTCATGTATTCTTTCTTTTTAAAAAAAGAAAAGAAATAGCACAGGCTGCAAGGGCCAAGCCCTACGCCTATGGGGCACCAGCGAGGCTCATCGATCACAAGCGAGGGATTGTAGGCCCTCTCCCAATTCTAATAAGGGCTAATAGGGCATCATTTGATGGCCGACGCCTCACTCGCTAGGGGGCGGCGACCATGAGTAGTGGGCCCTAGCCCTCCTTCTGCAAGTATTATATTTTTTTTTTTTTTGGATTTTTAATTAAGTTTTAGCCTTTTTCTTTTTTTTTTAGTTTGTCTATTTTTTGAATTTTTTTTTTGGATATTTTAGACATAATTTAATTAAGATGCGGTGTAAAAGGAATCTCATCAAAACAATGTCGTTTTTGTGCTTTAATTAACCTTAATGCCACATAGCACACCATCTAAAATAGAGATAATAATAATAAAAAAAGTCATATGAGCATTTTACGTTGGTTAAATTGGATGAAATTAACATAATAACTTGATTGTACAAATTAGAGAAATTTTAGGATTTGATTCCTTTTTTTGAAAATTTTAAGACTTAATCACACTTTTACACAAAAATTTCTGCTGTAATTATCCCTCCATGTTTATAGGTTATTATTATCACAAAAGCGATACCAAAAAGTAACCAACTTTATTAGCACAATACAGGTTCTAGCTTGGTTCGTGGCGTTCTTGTATCTCTGAATATGAAATTACATTAATCTATTTTCAGAGACAAGTAGAAGGTATACAATTTCAACATATTCTCAAAAGACAAATCATTTGTTTAATCTCATCGCATTCCTAATTGGTCTTTTTTCAATTGTAATCAATTCCTAACACTTCGATTGGTATGTAAACCAAGGCAATAGAGGTGTAAGAATTATTTATGATTTTTTCTACAATATATTTCTATATTGAAGATAATTATGATATTTTTATTAATTTTTCATATCTTTCAAAGATTACACATATAACTCAACTTGATTGTGTATATCTCAATTAATAAAGTCATATAGAAAAACTTATAAATAGGCTAATGTATTCTTCTTCAATACATATCGAAATATATAGAAATTGAACATTTTCACATTTCAATATTTCTTATCTAGCATTCCATCGTCTAAATATTGGTTTTCATATATGTCGTATTGATTTTCTCGAAGTGTCCATTTGAGGATCAACTACAATGATCTATGATTTCATTTCACCCATAATTAAAAAACAAAACGAAAAAGAATATGTCGTGTGGGTGGTAGGCCTAGCCCCTAGCAATTGATAATTCAATAATTGCAACATCAGATGTACATGGTTTTGCTTTCCTTAAAACGACAGTGCACAACCGACAGCAATAACGTCGTCGTCTTTCATGTGTGTAAAAGAGACGAACTGTCATTTTCTAACTGCTACAAGTGTGGCCCTAGAGCATTGGAATTTCCTATCCATATTATTCACCTTTGATACGACCAATACTTGTGGTCTTGGTCTACTAATGTTTTTTTTGCTTTCCCTTGCATCCGTGGATCTCCATGAATACATGTAAACCATAGGATTAAGGGTACGGTTTCCGAGATTAGTCTGAATGGGATATGCTTGGTTTTGCACATACTCTCTGTTACGTCCAAATCCAATATTTAATTACACGACCAATTCTTTATGAATGAGGTGTGTTCTATTATGAACAGTCACATCCAATAAGTGCAAGTAACTTTTTCAGATGAGCACCATTTGTCTCTTAAATCATGTCGTTCACCTTTGATTAAGATATTACTAGATGAATTATGCGATAAAATGTTCTTTAAAACTCTCAAGGGGTGATTTGAATGGTCAAGCAATTAGTTTGTATGTGCACATTTGTACTGCTTTGCATAAATTCGATGGCTACATCTATCACCTTGTGCGTGGAGCCTTAAAATTGCATGTTGACATGACAATTTGCATGAAACCATAGAATTAGTCGAGTTAGAAAAGTTTGGATATTTCATGTATGTGGAGACCTTAGACTCAGGGGCCATGGACACGGACCAAGCCTTAGTGGTACCGAGCTCAACCGCTGAAGTCTTGAGGCCGTCCTTGAGGAACCCAAGCTCAAGTGCCGTTGTCCCAAGTTTGGCAATGGAGGTTCCTAGCAGGGCACCGTGGTCTTGAGCTCGGCTTCAAGGCATCCTAGCCCATCCTCCGAGGTTTCGAGGTTGATCTCAAGGGATTGTTGCTTAAGGGCGCGGAACAAGGCCTAGCCTTAGGGGACTTGAGCCTAGTTACTAGGGTCAAAGGACTTTGCAAAGGCCTAGCCTTAGATTGTTCATACCGAGGCCCAACCATTGAGGCCTTGGCATAGGTGTCAAGGACTTTGCACACTTTTGCTAGGATCCTTAGTTTGACCTTGGCGGGGTGCCAAAGCCCTGGGTTCAATAGCCAAGGTTAAATTGTGTTTTCGAAATTGCTTTTGACATATAAAAGAGGGAGCTATTTTCTTAAATTTAAGTATGGATTTTCTGATAATTATGATTAATATTTTTCATTAATTTTTTAAATGATCAAAATGTTGAAAACCTATAAAAATGATTTGCGACAGTGACCATTTACTATCTTCAAAGGAAAGTTACCGTCAGTTTAGCTAAAATTAGCAGGAGAATAGGGAAATTGTCGTTGTTTTAGATAATTACAAAACTTAGGTTCTACCACCGATGATAACTTGAGAAAATTTTACCATACCATCGGATTATTATCGAGTGCTAATATCCCCGAGTTAAAAAATTTCCGTCCATATTACTCTTCACCAGAAAAGATGGCACTAATCGGAGGTGCCATCGAAATTATTTCACAGCTACAATTGTTGAAAACAATTACTGACTATAAATACAATTAGTTGTTGCCATTTGAGGACAAAAATGATACTGCTGGACAATAATTAAGATTATTTGTTCAACCAATTCGTGAAAATCATTTCGTGAGAACTTTCTAAGTGATGTTCAAAGGAGTAAAAGTTTATAGGATGTAAATACTATCAAAAGTAGTAAGTCCACCAGTTCATTGAGTAACTTTTCTTGAAAATAGTTATTTTCTTTAATAGGAAATAAATAATTTTGCCTTACATTTTCCCTCGCATGTTGGATTTATCCGGTACACGGTGGCGCTCAAGCAAAATTTCATCTTAAACCGAACTTTCTTCTGAGAGTGATTTATAATTTGCTATATTTGGGCACTCTTTTATCATAGCCGAAAAAGAAAAAAAAAGTTGCTCCACCGAAAGGCTGAGTAGGCCGTTGGAACGCTGAATTGGACTAGCTGAGTTCACCTTCCAATTTTCAATTTTTTATACTTATATCCACATATTTGTACAATTGATTTTAAGATGAATTTAAATGGTCTACGTGTAAGTCAACATTTCTCTATTATCATTAGGAATGAGCATCAGTTTAGGGTCAATCTTGCACCGGCTTTGGACTGGCTTTGGACCTATCCAATGCAATTGGTCCTAGTTCGATTTCCAAGAGGACTAAGTCGGTCCTTAGTCCTAAGACCCTTGAACCCTACACCGTGTAGATTGATTCTCAGTCCTGAGAGTTTAGGGATTGTTTGGATTAGACCAACCCTATATATAATTTATATATATGATTTTGTCTACTTTAAAATTATAACACCTCCTACTATGTTATCTTTGCAGTTCAATTTGTCATGTAAATTAGAAAGTAGAAAGAAACTCAGCCCTTATTCAACCATAAATAAATAAATAAACCCTCTTCACTCACCTCGACCTTGCTCTCCTCGCTTACCTCCTGGCTTGCCTCTCTTCACTTGTCTTGCTCTTGCCACCCACCTTTGTTCCATCGGCTTGCGCGTTTGTTTTTCTAGTTTGTTACTTTTTAAGAAGTGTAAATTTATGTTGTTACCTTATCTTATATTTATGTTTGATAAGTATTGTGTTCATAGTTAGTTACTCAATATCGTATTGTTGATGAATATGTAATTTAAAATAGTATGTTTGTCATTTTAAGGAATGCAAAAAATGAAACAAAAAAGTAATTGTTTGGTCCCAGATTGACCTTGGAACTGGACCAAACCTATAGGGTTAGTTTGATCTTCAGTCTTAGGTTCAACAGGATTGATCCTCGGTTCCAGAAATTGGAGACTAATATTGTGCAAGTTGGTTTCAAGGTTAGGTGTTGGACTGGCCCAACTCAAACCATACTCATATCTAATTATCATTGGTCTCCCTTAAAAGTATTGGAGAGAAGTGGGTAATAATTCACCAAAAAACTAACCTAATTCAGGATCAAATTCTCTCTCAAAACTAGATCGATCGAATTGACTTAATCCCAATAACAACCAAAAATATATAACGCTGAAATGACAAGAAGACAAAACCAACAACAACAACAACAATAACAACAAGATTTTAACATGGAAACCTAATGTAGAAAAAATCACGAAATGCCCAAAACCTTCCACTAATCACTAAAAATAGAAGTATACATAAAGTGTTCTTCTTTAGCCACATACCGGAAGCTCAATATAAACAATTCAACTGTATTTCTTCACCACAAAAGTGGATTAACATAAATAGAGATCTCAATTGGAAAATTCGGAAGAGATTCTCAATGAACGAAACTAATCAACTTGTAGCTTTCAATGTCACAAATAACATACTCAAATTCGAGTCAATTCTGTTAGTGTTTGACTTTCAAATCGGGACCGCAAAGTTGCACCCCTTTTTCTTTCTTCGCCCCTGTTCTCTCGGTACACTCATGGTCACTCTTTTCTCTTTCTTTGCTGCTCACTTAGGGCTCCAACCTCTCACTTGCACGAAGCCTCTGATCTTGTCTTTTTCCTCTTTGTTTTCTGTGTTAGTTGGGCCCCACAAATGAGGCGGACCGGCCAACAAATTTCTCCCTCCACCTCTCGTCCTAACTTACGTAAAAAAATTTGCAACCACAAGAGTTCCTTTATCTCTTTAAGTGGTAGCTATTTATTCCGCCTCAATAATAGACGAAACAACACATTTTTGCAACCTTAATTTTAGTGATGTATTTAAATGGTCAACGCCTAACTCCATATTTCTCTATCATCATCAACTACCCTTAACAGCAACCAACAGTGTCATTGGATCCTCCGATAACAAGCCAACCAGAAATTCCTCTCGAACCTCAAGCTATCTCTCATTCATGGCTGACAGGTAAATCTCTCTCTCTCTCTCTCTCTCTCTGTGGGTGCTCATTCTTTCCCCTCATTCCTTCTCCTATTGCTGGCCCACAGCAAGAACAGCGAATTAACTGGAGAAGAAAGTGAAGAGGAACGAGTGGACGAGAGGAAGTACTTCCAGAAGGTGCTTGACGACGTCGTGAGCCTCAACTCCCTCTTCACTGTTGCCGTCTTCGTCGGCCTCTCCTTCGCCCAGCCGGGCAAAGTTCAGAGCCTCGAGGATGACAACACTTGCCACTCGGACACCAAGATGCGTAAGCGGCTCGTGGCCTTTGAGATTGCCTCCTTCAGCTGCTTCGTCTTCTCCGGCTTCCTTGCCAAGACCGTCAAGATCTACCTCTACATCTACAAGAAGCACGACGACTTACCTGACAGCGCCAAGAAGAACCCACAACGCCAGTGGAAGAGCCTCGTTGGGTTTTATTTGTCAATCTACGGGACCATAGCCGGTTGCCTGCTGCTGCTCCTGGCCATGGTCAACGTGGTCCAGATCAAGCTCGGCCGGCTCTCGTGCAACGGCGATTTCACAGTCAGCACTGTTTCTGTCATGGTCGGCACCATTGGCCTCAGCCTGCTGATCTACTTCACTGCAGTGACCTACGGCCTGTTGTTCACCGGCAAGAACGCGCTGTACCAAGGCAAGGCGGCAGAGACCAGCAAGGGCGTTCCCGTCGAGGTTAGGAAGGTGTGACGATGAGAAGCGAGAAATTAATTAGAAGGGCAATCTAAAATACGATAGACTTATCATGTAACGTATATCCAATAAGACAATATATCATAGGTCCATGTGAGTATAGTACATCTTAAATGATGGTGTTATGTTGTGGTGCATTTCATGATTCTTGCGCATCCTTTGAGTGAATTTTTATCTGATAGTCGACATTGATTTACAAAATTTACATAGGGAGAACTCTCGCTGAGTGCTAAATTGATTACTTCTTGAAATCTTCATAGAAGAAATAGAGTTCACATCGCCAAAAATTTTACGCAAACAGCCTCATCCACTCTTGATTTGATGATTATGATAGAAATTATATGCGACTGGAAGTGATCGATGTATTTCTCCAAACAAACAAAAAAGAAACGAAATACGGAACACAAATCATTCATCAGCTAATGTTGCGGGGCCAGTGCTGTCTCCATGAAAGATTCCAGCCACTCCTTTCTCCATGAGCTGCCCCACTTACGTCTCTTTCATTATTTTACGGATCGGTAACACTTATAGATAGCAATCAAGATTAGATTTAATTGTCTGCCTAGTTATCAGGAGTTAGATTATCCAAACCGAAATAATTACATGGGTAGATTATCAAATTTGATTTCTCAATAAGAGAGAGAGATATCGAAATGTGTTATTAAACGAGAAAGAACCGTACCAGAGTGATTGGCCTTTTTTTTCTGAACGTTGGATTTTCGGAAGAAACACTGCCAGCAAGAAGACGGACGGATTTCATATGTTGGCATGCGACATTTACTTACTGAGGAAATATACATGGGTGATGAGAGTGAGAATGTACTTTATATGTGACAGATAAATGTTCATGGTAGTGAAACATGGTGTAATTGATCAATTGCAATTGCCCGCATACTATAAATCTTGTCCTACTTGGCATCCAATATGTGTGTCTGTGTGTATAAATCATTTTTGATTGATTGGTTACACCTTGTTTCATTCTCACGTGATATTTTCGTCATATAAAACACCTTCTCAACATCATCCCTTGATAGTAATTATGTATAGGGTGTAATTGGTCGATCGCGATTGCCCACATACTATAAATCTTGTCCTACTTGGCACCCTATATGCATATATATCTTACTTTTGATTGATTGGTTGCACCGTGTTTCATTCCCACATGATGTTTTCGTCATAAAAAACACCTTCTCAATATCATCTCCTCATAGTGGGAAAAAAAGAAGATATTTCTACCAGAGGTTTATGCTGTGAAGTAATGTTAAAAATATTGAATAGAATTTTCAAAATGTTTCGACTTGAAGAATACAAATAATGTTAGTATCTCATGTTGAATCATCCCAAATGTAACAGAATCTATGAACTGATCTTAACATTTGGACACTATTTATAGCGTAATTCTTTAGCATCTAACAAATGCCACGACCCTTTCCCCTCTCAACCCAACCTCACTCTAAAGAGAAGCAAAATGACAGATTTTTTTTTTAATGATGGAAAAAGGTGTAGTTATATACGTTACATCGATTAATATGTTGATTTTGTGTATTAGTCTATCGATATCAAAGAGGTCAGAGACTCTAAAAGATAACACAAATGCAATCGCAAAATTTGTGCTCCACCTGAGAAATTCAGCTCAGGATGCAATGCATATGATAAAATAAATGCTCACTGCTTAAGAAATCTACCTACTTAAGTTGTTAGATGAAAGCCTAATTTCTTATTTAAATATTTCAATGGCACTAGGCGTGAAAGTTTAATTTGGGAGGCAAATTTGATTCGGAAAGATTCGAATTTAGAACATTTCACTTTGATACCATGTGAACTTGAACCACAACCAACTATTCTAAAAACTTAAATTATTATATAAATGAGTGGTTTATCATTTAAATATTCTAATAAAATTCTCACTACAAGAGGAGTTCACCTCAAGATACAGGGCATTAAGCTTCAAAGGAATCCACCAAAGGAATACAGAGTTAAACGAAACTCAAATCCAAGGGTAAATTCATTGAAACACTCGCTTACCCTCTAGGAAACCTTAGACCGGTTTTAAAGACAAACTTAAAAGATTCCCTCTAAGCGTTGGCAATTCTCAAAGACATTGCATTGGACTTAGCAAGAACATAAATGTATTAAATTACCTCATCTCAGATTTCCTAACCAGCGCCTCGTTTTTTGGGAGTAACATTGCCCAGAATATTCCAAAATACATGAAGCTCCACTCACTTAAAAGTAGACACATAGAGCTTTCCAACGGCATATTTTTAACCATTTTGAATCCCGATAACCCTTTCAATATCTGCTCCAGCGGTCATTACTAACACAATTAAAATCGAAAAAAAATGACCCTTAAAATATTGTCAAAAGAAATTGACTTCACCTCGTGCTATGGAGCCTAGCGCATTGTGGGATCTAACAGAAAAATTAGAAGAATCCATGAATAGTAAAAGAAGAGGTCCTTCGTTCACGTAGGGCTACTATCTGGTCTTTTTATCTAATACTAAGTATGTAAATATTTAATTGGGGAGGCAAATGAGGTATGATGTTTGGTCTTTTTAAAATTTGAATTTAGAATTTTCAACTTTAATATTATATAAGATTTTATGGTCTCATTTCTAATTGTTTTAAAAGCTTAAGTTATTATATAAATGTTATTATATAAATGTGTGATTTATTATTTTAATATTTTAACAGTGATAGTCATGCTTGTAAAATATGAGTGTTACTTTCCACCTCCGCCTATTTGGATTTTGCGATCGAGAGAGAGAGAGAGAGAGAGAGAGAGAGAGAGAGAGAGGTTATTGTTAGAAGCATTTATGACTGATGAGATAAGATGTTACCAAGATTTAAACCAATCATCTGAAGAGAGAGAGAGAGAGAGAGATTATTGTTAGAAGCATTTATGACTGATGAGATAAGATGTTACCAAGATTTAAACCAATCATCTGAAGAAACTAGGACTACAAATTTCTAAAATGAAGATTGTGCTGCAGGGCTGGGCGGCGCATGAAAGTTTCCCTCGTTCCGATTTGCCTCGCTCCGGCGCTATGGTCACTTGGACGGATGAAGTTGTCATCCCTATGATCCACGCGATATCTTGCACACGCTCCCCACATGACCTGCCAACATAGCTGTCGGCAGCAACAACTAACAAACTCCATGTCCGAGAATATTGAACAGAAGATGCACATCAACTTCCTTTGCTGTCCAGCTTACTGAGTCCAAATGGTGGCTTTAGTGCATCTGCGAGTCACTATCTCCGTATTCATGACATTTCACAATTATGGAAGGGGATTGGTATTAGGTAATGCTAGCTCATGGCGGCCCATCTAACATCTAGCGGAGTCCCAAACTATTTATTGATAGCCCGTTTTATAAGTGATGTGATAGATAGATTCAATTACACAAATGTCGCTATACAAAAGAATTCAAGGACTTCCTCTTAAATCTATGGATCTGACAGGTTCTGTTCACTTGATTTAGTAAAATGAGTTCGGGCACATACGAATTGGTGCGTTGGACCAATTAGTCGTGCGGCACATTCACGTTATTTGTGTGTGGTCAGAATTGGGCCAATGTTCAACTTAAAGGAAGAAAAAACTAGGGAATTCTCTCCCATCCTAAACCTCGGCGCATGGCTACATCCTCAAGTCCATAGGCTTAACGAGACAAGATACAAAAGAGTACAAAGAAAGGATATTCCTTCATGGCGACTCTCAGATTCGGGTATCTCTCTTTCTATCTCGAGCTTTACCATAACCTTTCGATCCATCTTTCCTCCTGTCTCGAACTTTACTACGTCGTATAGCCTGATAAAGAGACTGGAGGATCATAGAGCATTCATCGTTATGCTTTTGCCTTTTAACTTTTCCTTTCCAATTTTAAGAGATGACTCAAAAGAGGGATCAAGGCGACAAAGTGGAAGAGAGGAATACTTCCAAAAAGTGCAAAGTCGAACGGATTCTTGCAATAAAATCATTTATGTCATTTGGCCTCTCTCTCAAAATCAAAGTCGATGTATGAGCACAATAATTCACATCGAGTAACCCACCTCTCAATATCATAGAGCTCCAAGAGTTAAGTCACTTTTTAAATATTGATTCTTAAGTCATTTGAGTTTGCAATATCTACAATGATAGAAAAAATGCTTTAAATCCCCTGCTCAATCAAGTATTTCTCAACTGCTTTTCCTATTATTGTAGAATAACCAAGATTTGACAAAAAATTAATATTTTCTTTTGCCACTTCAAATCAATATCAACAAAATGAGTATTGGGACACATAACTCAAACATACACAACGTTCATCTTCTATAAATATATACTTTGCAAAATCGGTAATCTACTAAAGCATAATTATAGGCAAGTCTTGCTCAACACACAATAATTAAGGGTGGGTGTCCTTACCTTGTTTATCTTATGAATTGGTAAGTCAAATCGGGGAAAATGTGTTAGAAAAGTTCTAAATCTATTACATTGGTGTCGATTTAGTCATAAATCTTTTAATTATGTCAATTTAGTCTTAACCTTTTAACATAGTGCCAATTCTATCATTCCGGCTAATTTTGGCTAGATATTGTTAATGTGGATGCTAGCTGTCCTATGTGACATGGTGGACACTGATGTAAATTTTTTTAGTTTTTTAAATTTTTAAATTTTTTATATTTTATTTTCCTTTTTTTACTTTTCTTTCTCTTTCCTTTTTTTCCCCTTCGTTCCTTCCTTCTCTAGCTGGTTGCCATACCTTGATGACATGCCAGAGGTAAGGGACCTTGTGAGCCTCCCCAAGTGAGGCTTTTCACCAGAGGCTGCAAGGGTGGCCTTGCACTAGGTTAGTGAGGGTCAAGCCTCACCAACCATGGGTGAAGCCTTGATTGCAAGGCCATTCTCGCGGCCTTTGGTGAGGGCTCTCCAAAGGCCAACGAGATCAACCTCTCACCAGCCCTCACTTGGCATCCATGTTAACAATATTTTACCAAAATTATCCAAAAAGACTAAAATGGCACTAAGTCAAAAGGTTCGGAACTAAATTAGTATAAATATAATAGATTTAAGATTTTTCTAACATTATTCCCATCTACCCATCATTATTCAATTTTCTTCAATATAATACATTACATTCTAGAAAATGAATTTGATAAACACATCATCATATTATTTGACCGCCAATTATATCCATTAAAATGCCATTAACAAATTTAATTAAAGATAAAATAATAATAAAAAGCCATTTTTTAAATACTTTGTAACGATACAAATGTTTTGGTTAAATAAGCAAAGTATAGTTATTAAAGACTAACGATAGTCTTAAACGGATTTGAATCTATTTGGCGGGAAGGTTTCCGTTAATAACATGGAATTAAAGATAAACAGATTTTTTTTTTTTTTTGGTAAGTTTTTTTTTTTTTTGGAAAGATAAACAGATTGTTGATTATGAAAAAACAAAGAAAAAAGTTATGTTTTCGACTTAATGTGTTATTTTGTAGGGTTAATATCACAATAAACCCCAAATTAGTACACTTATAATAAATTAACCATAAACTGATTTTTTGACTATAAAAAACCCCAAATTAATATACTTGTGATAAATTTACCTTTTACCTCTTGTTACTTTCTGTTAAATTTTACTATCAAATTATTGAGTTGAATGATATGCAGTAGTTGACGTGTTTACAAATTTGGGATTTTACCATTCGCTTATCACATGTGTACTAATTTATGATTTTTTGTTGTATTAATCTAATTTAACATAAACTAATAGATGGTAAGTTTGTCACAAATGTATCGGTTTGGGGTTGTTGGAGTTCATAAAGTTAGTTTGGAGTAAATTTGTTATCAATATACAAATATAAGGTTTGAAGCGGTAAACAAAGTTAATTTGTGATAAATTTTCACAAATATACTAGTTTGTAGTTTTTCATGATATTAATCCTATTTTGTAATATTCCCAAAAAAAGAGGGCTATTTGGAGTTGAAAAAAATAGGGTAAATTTGAAAGACAAAAGAAAGGGGAGATTCTGGATATGAACCTAAAAGATCAAGAGAAGGTACGAAGAGAGGAATCATGAAACATGCCTTCCTTACTGTAGTTCCCTTTCATTATGTGCAGGGTTACTACCGGCCATTTTCACCTGACCAGAGGGAGAGAAGCAAGAGGAAGAGAGAGGAGACAACACACCAGGGAGAGTCGAGACTCCATAGAAAGTCCACCAATTCGTGATATGTTCCAGACTAAGTCGATCAATTTGTGATGGGTTCCAGACCAACTTAAATGAATTGGTAAGTTAAGTCGATAATGTTAGTATATCCTTTATTCCCTTATTCTATCTATAATTAAAAATATAATAATTGTCAGAGATTGACTGCCAAAGAAAATGTTTATTTGCCTCTAAATTGTTTATATTGTCGTAGCACTTATATAAGCTTTGCCACCATCGAGCAAAAACAACAGCACATACCCTATTCATATGCAATGTAGGATCCGATTTTTTGCCGTTGAAGAAACCTTTCATCCAAGGTGGATTCACATCATCGAAAAGGGAAAAGAAATGAAGTGAGAAATATGTGAAGACACTAAATTATGAATTTGAAAGTACAATGATGGTTATAGAATTCCATTTCACGTAATAACGAAATTTGACACAAAAAAAGAAAAGAGAAAAAAGACGTTCCCTAGGCTGGTCCCCATGATGAAAGGCAATTTAAATCACCGCAGAAGCTTTGATATGAAGTTCTCCATCGCTTCACCTACCCCCAAGGAGAAGGAAAGACAAGTGGTGGTTGGTTGGTTTTTTTTTTTTTTTGGGGGGGGAGGGGAGGAACGTGACTTGGTCCGACTTGGTGGGTCTTTCTATATTCCTTGAATTGTAGAGCGAACGAACAATAAACGACCGTCAGGAACAAGCAAAGCACCATTGAATATCACAATTCGGAAGTACCGGGGGAACGATCTTATCTACTGTTATTATGTGGGTGGTAGTAGCCCCCAGCCCCTAGAAATTGGTCATCCACTAATTGCAACGTAGGAGTACGTGATTTTGCTCTCCTTAAAACGACTTTGCACGACCCACAAAAATAAGGTCGTCGTCTAGAATAGAGACAAAACTGTCATTTTCTAATCACGACATGCGTGGCCCAAGAGCATTGAGAGTTCCCATGCACATTATTGACGTTTTATATGAACAATACTTTTATGGTCTTGGTCTACTTTTTTTTGGTCACGTGAACATATATAAATCTTTGTATAATGTGTACGACTCCCAAGGTTAATATAAGTGGGACGTGCCGAATTTAGAGATACCATTCGTTGTGTCAAAATCAAGCGTTGAATGATGCGACCAATCCCCTGTTGATCAAGTGCTGGTCTATTATGAATGATCACATCCAATGGCTACAAATGACTTTTCAAATGAACACTATTTATCTTATGAATCAGTCAATGAACCTCTCATGAATCATGTCAATGAACTTTAGTTAAGATATTTCTAGACGAATAATGTTATAAGTGTTCTTGAAAACTCTCGAGGGATGAATTGAATGGTCATGTAATTAGTTTGTACGTACAATTTTAGCGCTCAAATCACATGTTCCCCTCAAAATAATTTCGAAGGTTACACCCATCACTTTGTGTAGAGCCTTACAAAATGCAAGTTGTCAAGTTAGAAAAGTTTGAATACACATGCGCATGTGCTAAGCCTTAATGGAATAGAGCATAACCATCGAAATCTCAAGATAGGCCTTGAGGGACTTGGGCTCAAGCGCCAATGTCCCAGCTTGACCTTGAGGTCTCGAGTTAGGCACTAGGGTTCTAGGTCCAACCTTAGGGATTTTGATCTCGACATTGAGAGATCATATCCCGAGCATAGGGGTCAAGGCTTGGCTTCAAGGGACCGGGCCTAGTTGTTAGGGTCCAAGACCTGGCATGGGGGTGGGGTGGTGGGAACCGAGGCTCAAGCTGCTAGGGCCTAGTCTTGGCATAGGCGTTGGCGACTCACACACGACTAATAGGTCCTTGGTCCGGCCTTGGGGCAACCAAGCCCAAGTCTCATATAGCATCGAGATTCAATTGTCTTTTTGAAATTGTCTTTTATAAAAGAGGAAGCCATTTTTATGAATTTGAGTATAAATTTTCCCTTGACTCAACTTTCTAAATATCCAAATATTAAAAAATGAGAAATATGATCTCCGACATTTAGTTTTCTATGAAACAACTGGGTATTACTATCTTCAAGGAAATTTTTTTTGGTCAGAATCTTAAGGAAAAGTTACTAACCGTTAGTTTAGCTAACATTAGGAGTTTAGGGAAATTGCTGTTATGGATAATTACTATATTAAGGTTCTACCACCTATGATAACTTGAGAAAATTTTACCATACCAATGGATTATTGTCGAGTGCTAAAATACTCAGAGTTGCAAATTTTCTAGCCACATTATTCTTCACAAAAAAAGTGAAGGTATTAGAACCACATTTGTTTCGTGAAAAATGAATAAGTTGGAAAATATTTTTCTAAAAATGATCGCTTGTATAACTTAAAATAATTAGTCGATGGAAAAAAATTCATTATTAACAACTATTTATGTCTAACATTTTTATAAGTAATGACATTATTTTTATTTATTTATTTTATAAGCGATATAAACGATATTTTTGAAAAATATTTCCTAGATAATTCATTTTCAACAAAACAAACAGAGCCCAATTGGAGGTGTGGTCAAAATTATTTGAGAGCTACGATTGTTGAGAAACAATTACTCACTATAAATACAATTAGTTGTTGCTATTTGAGAAATTTTTTTGATAATGTTGGAGAATTATTATGATTATTTGCTCCATCTTTTTCATGAAAATCATTACATTATTAGATAATTTCTAAGTGATGGTCAAAGGTGTAAAAGTTTATATAGGAAATTACTGTTATCAAAAGTAGTAAGTCCACCGGTTGATGTAGTAACTTCTTTTGAAAATAGTAATTTTCCTTTGTTGGAGAATGGATTTGATTTGACACATTCTGATCCATTGATTGATTCATATTGATTCTCAGTTGAGATTTAATTTTGTAATTGATACAGTAAATTGTAATATAGGATATTGTATATATACTTCCCAATTCATTTCTTGTACTATAAATATGGGTACATTATTGTACATTGAATATGGTGAAATATACAGAAAACTCTTTTCCTCCATTGTTCCACATTTATTGTCATCCTTAATAGGAAATAAGTGATTTTGCCTTGTGTGGCGGTAATTTTTCTCGCGTGGCCAGCATTCCCACCCGCATCTTGGTGGAATAGGGCGACCGATTTGCCCGGTAAAGAGCGTCGCGCAAGCAGTATTTGCGATCTCAGACCGAACTTTCTCCTGAATTGGACTAATAATTGAGCTTCCAATTTTCAAATTTTGTATACTCATATCAACATATTTGCACGGTTGATTTCAATGGTGAATTTAAATGGTCAACATGTGAGTCAACGTGTGAGTCAACGTCTCTCTATTATCATCACTTTCCCTTAAAAAGCGACCAACATTGTCATTGGATCCTCCTCAGACGAACCAACGAAGAATTCCTCTCCAACCTCAAGCTAGCTTTCGGCTATGGCTTCCAGGTGAAAACTCTCTCTCTCTCTCTCTCTCTCTCTCACATTCATTCTTTCCACTCATTCCTCCTTCTGCTGCTGGCCCGCATCAAGAACAGCAATTCGACCGGAGATGGAAATGTAGAGGAGCGAGTGGACGAGAGGAAGTACTTCGAGAAGGTGCTGGACGACATCGTGAGCCTCAACTCCCTGTTCACCGTCGCCGTCTTCGTCGGCCTCTCCCTCGCCCAGCCGGGCCAAGTTCAGAGCCTCCAGGATGACGACACTTGCCACCCAGACGCCAAGATACGCAAGCGGCTTGTGGCCTATGAGATCGCCTCCTTCAGCTGCTTTGTTTTCTCCGGCTTCCTCGCCAAGACCGTCAAGATCTTCCTCTACATCTACAAGAAGCAGGACAGCACCAAGACAAACCCGCAACGCGAGTGGAAGAGCCTCGTCGGGTTCTATTTGTCGATCTATGGGACCATGGCCGGGTGCCTGCTGCTGCTCCTTGCCATGGTCGATGTCGTCCAGATCAAGCTCGGCCGGCTCTCGTGCGACAGCACATATTCGGTCAGTACTGTCACCGTCTTGGTCAGCACCATCGGCCTCAGCTTACTGATCTACTTCACTACAGTGACCTACGGCCTATTGTTCACCACCAAGAACTCGTTGCTCCAAGCCAAGGAGGAGACCGGCAAGGGGGCCGCTTGACGAGGAGAGGCGAGAAGTCAATTAGTAGGGCCATCTAAATATGCTGGACTTGTCATGTAACTTATATCCAGTGTCATTAGAAGTAGGTTAATGTTTGTATGTTATGTCTTAAGTGAAGGTGTGTTATCTTATTGCGCATTCCATAATTCTTGCGCGTCGTTTGAGTAAGTTTCGCTGATTAATTGATAAAGTCCACATAATTAATTGAATCGTGATAACATCGCCTACAATTTTATGCAAATGGCTCGATCCACTCTTGATTTGAGGATTGTGATGGAAATTATATACAAACAGAATTGCTCAATGTATTTCTCAGAACAAACAAAACCGAGATGAAATACAAAACATAATTTATGGATCAACTCAATCCTCTTAGAGGCTTGCTCAATAATAAGAAAGAAGAATCTCATATAAATTTCATGGAACTAGGTTTAATTTTATTTATGGGGATGCCACAAATATCTCATTTCAAAAATAAAAAGTTCAAAACATGTCTAGATTCGAGGATTATATGACTCCTCACTTTTCTCAAATCAAAGATACATAAGAACGCTCATGTAGAATTTATATTTAACAGCAGAGCATTCTATAATCACCGTTACTCTTAATCCATTTCGAAAATAAAAATTAAAAGCAGATGGCTGGTGATTAATTCCTTTTTTAATGGGAAGAAAAGCAGGCAGTGCCAAAGCTGTCTCCATGAAAGACCGGTAGGGATTTATAATGTTGCAGCCCCAACTTACTCCATGAGCTGTCCCACTTACGTCCTTTCCAATCTCTTACGGTTCGTGATGCTTTCGCAATTAATCAAAAATAGATTTACGTGTCTTACTAGTTATAAGTAGCTAAGATTAACAGGGTCAAAATTTATTACACGGGAAGATAACAAAATTTGACTTCTTGATAAGAAGGATGTAAATATTTTATTAATCAATCAGGAGTAGTAAGGTGAATTGGCTTCTTCTTCTTTCTTTTTTCTTTTTTTTTTGGGTTAAAAGTTTCATTTCCAAAAGAAAACCTCCCACGGACGGACTTCGAATGTTGGCATCTGACGGCCATTTAAGTAGCTACTTATTATAAACATATAGACGTGTCATGATATGGAATGTACTTTATGCGACAGATAGGACTTCGTGGTAGTGAAACACCGTGTCTTTGGTCAATCTCGATGGCTTCCATATTATGAATCTCATCCTTCTTGGCACCATGTGTCTATGCATCTCAATTTTGATTGATTGGTTACACTATGTCTCATTATCACATGACATTTCCATCATATGAAACGCGTGCTCTATAGTTATACTCTAATAGCGGGAAAAATTATGTATTTCCACCATAGTTTTATGCTATTAAGTAACATTAAAAATATTAAATAGAATTTTCTAAATATCTCAACTTTAAAGATATTGAAACTATTTTTTGGGCATAAATTGACATTAAAATATGTAACAAACTATGAGGGAAAATTCCAAATAAGAGCGTGAAGTTCCTTCATTTTCTCAAATAAGGATCTAAAGTATATCTTGTTTTAAATAAAATGCTAAAGTACATTCACTTTCTTAAATAATGGTTTCAAGTAGATTTTGTTTCAAATAAGACCTAAGATAATTATTCAATTTCAAAGAAGGGCTTGGCTTTCCCATTGGTCAAGAACATTTTCGCCCTTTATCTTTTTAAATTTTTCTTTCTTTCTTTTTTTTTCTTTTTATAATTGTCTTCTTCACTGGTGCCTAGTCTCAAGCAATGGCTAGCCACCAAAGAAGGTTGGGCAGGGGTCGCCCTTGCCCAATCTGACGAGGGCCACCCTTGCTTGCCCGTAATAGCCATAGGCGAGGCCAACCCTTGCCAGCGGTTGGTGAGGGATGGCCTCGCCTCGGCAAGCCAATCGTCGCCTTGGGCGGGGCTAGCCCTCGCAAGATCTAGGTAGGTGAGGGTCCCTGGGCTCTTGGCACTCGCAAGAAAGAAAAACGAAAGGAATGAGAAAAAAAAAATAAAATAAAATAAAAATAAAAATAATTTAAAGTTAAAATTATATTTTGATGAAAATGCTCCTTGATCAGCCAATGACTTGTAAGATCATACCTTTATTTGAAATTGTCATGACCATTTCAGGTCCTTATTTGAGACTAACATGGCCACTTCAAACTTTTATATGAAACAATGTTCACTTCATGCTCTTATTTGAAATTTTCTCCAAACTATCACTAGATAAATTAGGGGGACCATATTCAAGTATCTCATATTCAATTATCTCGTATGTAAAAGTAATTATGAACCGATCTGAACATTTTCAACACTATTTAAATTGTAATTCTTTAGCATCTAAAGTTATACAACTCCCTCCCCTCTCCCCGCAACCACGTTCCAAAGAGAAGAAAAATGACAAAGATGTTTTCTTATGATTGAAACATGTACGTGTAGTAAATAATGAGGAGGACCCTTCTTGACTTTTGAAAAAAAAAATCGCTTATTTAGATGTCTACCACTAATCTATTACATTAATTAATATATCGATTTTGCATACCAATCTATTGGTATCAGAGACGTTAGGGATTCTAAAAGATAACACAAGTGCAATGGCGAAAATGCTCACTGTATAAGAAATCCATCTCAGGATACATGGCATAAGATAAGATAAATGCTCGCGACTTAAGAAATCCACCTCATGATATATGGCATGTGCAGTAGGAGAGATGCTCACTACATGAGGAATTCACCTTAGAATACAAGAAGTTACGCCTCAACCGAATCCACCAAGGGATACAGAGTTAAACGTAAAACCCAAATCCAAGAATTCAATTCCAAAATTTCATTGAAACGCTCTCTTACCCTCTAGGAAACCTTGGATGGGTTTCAAAGACACAACTTGGGAATGCCTTCTAAGCATAGGCAATTCTCAAGACGCCTAAACTAATTTCCCCCGAAACAAGACCAACAATCCTAGATAAGAAAACAAACAAAAAATTGAATCTTGACTGTACTTGGCTCTAGGAATAAAATACACTGCATTGGACTTAACAAGAACATAGAAATCTGAAAAGACCTTATTTCAGATTTCCTCAACGCCTTGTTTTTATAGGGTAACATTCTCCGAAAGACTCCAAATTATATGAAACTCGACTCACTTGAAAGCAGGTGCATAGGACTTTTCCACGACATATAGTTTTACCATATTGAATCATGATAACCCTTTACAATATCTGAACAAAATGACCCTTAGAGAAATGGACTCCAGCAGTTTCACGTTAGTTGTTGGATAAAACTTAGGATAATTATCCCCAAAAAAAAAAAAAAACCCTAAAACTATTGTACAATAACCAATTCAATCATAAATTTTTCAATTGTGTCAATTTAGTCCTAAACCTTTTGAAGATTTACCAACGTAGTCCTTTTGGTTAATTTTGACCGAAAATCACTAATATAGATACTTACCATCAATGCTGATCGTCCTAAGCGATCCAACCAACGCTAATGTAGAATTTTTTACTTTTTAAATTTTTAAGTTAATTTAATTTTCTTTCTTTCTTTCTTTCTTTTTAACTATTAAGGCTTGCGACCCTCGCCTAGTGGCCAACAAGGGCTTACGACCAACAAGGCCTTCATGACCCTCGCGAGATTAGGAAACTGAAATTTGCACCACGCAGGCAGCAGAACATGCTCCAAAAACAATTGTACAAGTTTTCAATAATTTGTATTTCGTAAAGGGTTAACTGTCTTTTGAAGTAGAAAGGAATAGTATTAGGCAACCCTTGCTAGTAGCAACCTTAACTGATTCAGAAATTAATTTATCCGAAACAACACAATGTTGGTAAAAGGAAAAGGAAGTGGAAAGGCCTATAATTGTTCAAATAAATCCAAAAAGTTATGAACACAAAAACCCTTTTAAAAGTAAACATGATGTTGGATTCCACTTTGCACTTTCCTACTTGGTTTTCGCAATTACCCACTCGATCCGGAAAATCTTGAGCAGTGGCGTTCGTCAAGGATGACACTGGGGCGGGACAGAGGAAGTAATAGAAGAAAAATAACAAAAGAAGAAGATATTAGTGGAAGCATTTATGATTGATAGAGGAAATAATAGATGAAAGAACAAATACATTACCAAACATTACACAAATCATCTGAAAATATTAGGACTAGGAATATATAAAATGAAGATTGCGGAGCGGCGCAGCATGGGCCATGAAAGTTTCTCCCATTCCGATTTGCCTCGATCCGGCGACATGGCGCTATAGTCACTTGGACGGATGAAGTTGCCATCCCTATGGTCCGCGCCATATTTCGGACGTACTTCAGACATAACCTTCTAATATAGCTGTCGGTAGCAACAACTAACAAACTTCATGTCCGAGGATATCGAACAGAAGATGCACATCAACTTCGCTTGCTGTCCAGCTTACTGTGTCCAGATGGTGGCCTCGGTGCATCCGCGAGTGGCCATCGCTGTATTGATAACATTTCGCAATGATCGATGGGGGGTTTGTATTAGAAAATGATTGCTCATATGGACTCCATTAAACATCTAACGGAGTTCCAACCTATTTATTAGATAGACTCGTTTCATAAATGATATAATTGATATATTCAATCACAGAGCTATAATTATACAAAAGAACTCGACAGATTCTCAAGGTCCCATCAGCTTGATCTGATAAAACAAGTTCTAGCAAATACAAATTAGTGTGTAGGACCAAATGGTCATGCAGCACGTGTACATTATTCACATGTGTGGTAAGGATTGTAGGTCGCACCAAACACATTATTGTTCTGTTTCTATTCTAAGAGTATAAATTTTGTGTAATTACCAAACACGTTGTTTTATTCATAAACTGTTCTAGAGAATAGAAAAAAAAATATTATTTCTAAAAAGAAATTATTCTCAGAAATAGAAATATTACCAAACGTACATTTCTCTTTTAAAAAACCTTATATGGGTTTTAAAGACACAACATGGGAATACCGTCTAATCATAGGCAATTCTCAAGACTCCCAAAGGTTTTTCTACTGAGACAAGACCAACAATCCGAGAGAGAGAGAGAGAGAGAGAGAGAGTTGAATTTTGACTCTAGGAATAAATTACGTTGCACTGGACTTAACAAGAACATAGAAGTATGAAAACAGAAATATTAAAGGACCGAATTTTGAGTTTACTTGACTCTAGGAATAAATTACATTGCACTGGACTTAACAAGAACATAGAAATATGAAAGGACCTTATCTCATATTTCCTCAATACCTACTTTTTTTTAGGGTAACATTCTCTGGAAGACTCCAAATTATATGAAACTCGACTCACTTGAAAGCAAGCTCTTGGAACTTTTCCACAACATATTATTTTACCATATTGAATCATGATAACCCTTCACAAAATCTTTACAAAATGACCCTCAAATTTTTGTCAAGAGAAATGGATTCCAGCACTGTCACATTAGGTGGTGGATAAAACTTGGGATAAATGTCCAAAAAAAAAAAAAAAGCCCTCAAACAATTGTACAACGGCCAAGTCAAACTTAAACTTTGCAATTGTGTCAATTCAATTCTAAACCTCTTGGGAATTTACCAATATCGTCATTTCAGTCAATTTTGGCCGAAAATTACTAACGTGAATCTAATAGTCCTAAGCCATCCGGTTGGCACTAATATAGAATTTTTTTAAAAAAAATTAATTTAATTTAATTTAATTTAATTCATTTTTTCTTTTCTTTACTTTTTACTATTAAGGCCTACAACCCTCACCTAGTGTCCAATGAGGGCTTGGGGTCGACAAGGGCTTCACGACCCTCGCTAGCAGCTAACAAGGGCTCGTGGGCCCTCAACTAGTGGTTGGTGAAGGTCATCGGGCCTCTACCAATGGCTTGGGATAATAAACAAATTATAAGAAAGAAAAGAAAAGTAAAAATTGAAAAAAACCACAAACATTTTCAAAAATTGTTCACGTTAGAACGTTAGCATCAACCATACCACGTTAGGATAGCCAGCATCCATTTTAGTTATTTTCAGCCAAAATTGGTTGGAATAATTATATTGATAAATCATCAATAGATTTGGGACCAAATTGACACGATTAAAGATTTATGATTGAATTGACAGTCGTACAATAAGTTTAGAACTTTTCCGAAAAATTTCCCAATAAAAGTTAATCCTTTTAAAAGATCCTTCGACATCTTGGAATACCTAGCATTACTATTCTATTAGAGCGCGTTTGGTAACATTTATGTTTAAAAATTGTTCCAGGAAACAGAGGAAAGAGAAATAGAAAAAAGTGTTTTCTGTTAGGGAACAATTTTGAACAAAAAAACGCATTTGGTAAACTTGTTCGGGAATAAAAAAATGAACATAAACACATTTGGTAAATTTGTATAATTTTTTTATTTCTTTTAATTTTTTAATATTTTATTTTATTTTTTTCTATTTTCTTTCTTATTTTTCTTATTTATTTTTCCTTTTTTTTTTTTTTTTTTTTTTCTTTTTCTTTTTTTTTTTTTTTTTTTTTTTTTTTTTTTTTCTTCTTTTGGCCGGTCGCCGGCCTCGGCCATGGCCAGCGGCCTCGCCCAGCCATAGCGAGGCTCGCCCCCAGCCGAGGCCGAGCTCGCCCAACGACCGGCAAGGCCGAGGCTCGCCGGCCGTTGGGCGAGCTCGGCTTAGGTGAGATCGAGCTCGCCCAGCCCGGCACGAGGTCGGCCTCGCCAGGGGCCGGCGACGCTCCGGCAAGGTCGTCGGCCCTCGACGGCCGGTCGCCAGCCATGGCCGAGGCCGGTGACCGGTCAAAGAAAAAAGAAAGAAAAAAGAAGAAGAAAAAAGAGAGAAGAAGAAAGTGTTCTAAATTTTGTTCCGAAACAATAAACAACTTTTTTTTTTTTTGTTTGTGTTTAAGGAACAAAAAAATAATTTTGGAATAAAACGCAAACAAACGCGTTTGCATTCCTTTTTTGTTCTCAGGAACAAAAAAATTAAAAACAGAAAAAAAAATCAAAACAAACGCAGCCTTAGATTTCCATTTCTTTACTAAAACTTATGTTCCGTCTATGGTGTCACATAAGGTTTTTTCAGTTTTGCTTTTTTGAGAGAAACATAGGAAAACGAGAGTTCTTCTCTGAATGTAATTTTATGCAGTGGGCAAAGCTTCTCTGGTGTATAAAGTAAAAATTGGCGAATCTATTATCTTTTCCACTGCATCAGTTAGATATACAGGAACGGGAAATTTGCACTACACATGCAAAAAAGTAGAACATGCTTCAAGAACAATTGTAAAAGTTTTCAATAATTTGTACTTCGTAAGGGGGTAACTGTCTTTTAAGCAGAACAGTATAGGAAACCCTAGCTAGTAGCAACCTTAACTGATTCACAAATTAATTTATCCGAAAAAAATAAAATTATTTTAAAGAAAAATGAAGTGGAAAGGCCTAGAGTTGCTCGTATAAATCCAAATAGCTATAAAACGAAAACCCTTTTAAAAGTAGACATGATGTTGGATTCCACTTTCCACCCTTCCTATTTAATTTTCGCAATTACCCGCTCGATCCAGAAATTCTTGAGCAGAGGCGTTCATCAAGGATGACACTGGGGCGGAACAGAGGAAGTAACAGAAGAAAAATGGCATATATATATATATATATTGGAAGCATTTATTATTGATAGAGGAAATAGTAGATGAAAGAACAAATATGTTACCAAACTTTACACAAATCATCTGAAAAAAATTAGGACTAGGAATTGTATAAAATGAAGATTGCAGGGCAGCGCGGGACATGAAAGTTTCCCCCATTCCGATTTGCCTCGCTCCGGCAGGACGGCGCTAGACGGATAAAACTATCATCCCTGTGTTCCGCGCCATATTTTGTACGCACTCCACACATAACCTTCCAATATAGCTGTTGGTAGCAACAACTAACAAACTTCATGTCCGAGGATATTGAACAGAAGATGCACATCAACTTCAGTCGCTGTCCAGCTTACTGTGTAAAAGGGGGTGGCTTCGGTGCATCTGCAGGTCACCATCACCATATTCATGACATTTCGCAATTATGGACCGGGGTTGGAATTTGGTAATGCTAGGTCACTCTGGAGTCTGGACTCCATCTAACGTCCAGCAGAGTTCCGAGTATTCACTGTGTAAGACCCGTTTCGTGTACAATGCGATGGATGGACTCAATTGCGTCGATATAACCATAGATCTATGAGTCTGACAGACTCGTGGTTCGATCGGTTCAATTTACCAGGATGAGTTCAGGCAAATACAAATTAGTCCGTAAGGGCCAAATGATCGAGCGGCACATGTCCACGTCATTCGTGTGTGTGGTCAGGATTGCGCCAAGGTTCAATTAAAGGAAGAACAAGGGGAGAATTTTCTCCCGTCCTCTCGGGTCTGAAGGCTATCAACAAGACAAAAGATACAGAAGAGCACGAAGAGAGGACATCTCTTCATGGCGACTCCCGCAAACGGGTATCTCTCTTTCTATCTCGAGCTTTACTATGATTTTTCGACGCATCTTCTTGTTTTTGATCTTCTCCTTTTCATTTCCTTAGAAATGACGCGAAAGTAGAAGAAGTGGCAAAGGCGGAGGAGAGGAAGTACTTCCAGAAAGTGCTGGACGACATCGTGGGGCTCAACTCGTGGTTCACGGTGGCCATGTTCGTGGGCCTCTCGCTAGCGAACCCCGGCCAGGTCCACAGCCTCGAGGAGGACCGCCCCGAGTGCGACCCCGACGCAAGGCTCCGCAAGCGGCTCATCTTCTACGAGATCGCGTCCTTCAGCTTCTTCATCTTCTCGGGCTTCCTGGGGAAGACCGTGAAGATCGTCCTCTACATCTACGAGAAGAAGAGGTACGCGGACCCGCCCAGGCAGACGTTCAGCCTCGTGGCGTTCTACCTGGCGATATACGGGACCATGACCGGGTGCCTGTTCTTGCTCCTGGCGATGGTCGACGTAGTTCAGATCAAGCTTGGGAAGGTCTCGTGCGGTAGCGATTACGCGGTCCGCACGGTGGCTGTGCTGGTGGGAGCAGTCGGAGTGGCTCTAACGATATATTTCTTCACGGTGTCGTATGGCATGCTGTTCACAGAGAGACCGATACGCAAAGCTAGTCCTCCTCCAGACCCTTAAAAACATGTTCAAATATTTTCTAAGCTTTATCAGACTTATTATCACGGTGAAGTCTTGTCGTTGGAAGATGTAATCCTATCGCTGCACAAAGTAATTCTTAATTTATCTTATGAAGAAGATTGACGGTCGGCGCGTTTGTACAATTTTTCTTTTTTTATTTCTTCAAATATAGTTTGTTTATACTTCTTCCCCTTTCCCCCAAAGTAGGCATCTCATATTCATTGTCCTGAGATCTACTTGCCACCATCTTTCACTATACCGTCATTGTCACCGCCGTTACCGACCCTGGCCAGATCACTGGAGTTGCTCTACTGACCTCGGCCTCGGGTATGAGGTCATGGACCTCCAATATCACTAAATTGAAGAGCTGAGAGAGAAAGAGAGAGAGAGAGATGACTTGGGGTAGAGAGCATCTAAGCAGCTCGTGGGGTCAGCCAGAGACAAGGAGACGAGGCTGGGGCGGTGGCAGATAGGGGTGGGCACTGGCTTTAATGAGGCGGGCGACCGCTCTAGCAGGTGGTTGGCGGTGAGTAATGAAAGGGAGTTTCGATAGGACTAGTGACCAAGTTAATTTAGACTCTTGTCTCTAAGCATACTGATATGGCATCCAACTTAACGCCCCTAACAGAAATGTGCCAATCCGATATTGTCGTGTCACAAAGTTCTAAGCAGATCGCTCTACACGGCAACAAATGACGAGCACCATATAGACACATCCTACTAAGCATAATTGTGAAACTTATGACTAATGAGAATTGGGAGATCTCTTTGGCATAAAAGATCTGTGCAAAGATGTTTCTACAATTTTTAAGGGTCGGATCCCTTAAGGTTAATAGCATCAATCGTGATCCATGAACCGAGTTTGTCATATGCAGGCTCATTGGCGCTATCAGATATCTAGGCTAAATGGTTTGAAGTCCAAAAGAAGACGAGAAACTTCAGACGAAATTGATTTTTCTCCAGGAGATAGATAACTATCTTTACTCAAAAATAAAATAAAATTAGCAGTCTCGATTATTCTTAGTAGATGCTTTGATCAGAAATTGTTGCATACTGAGTGTGACGACAATCGCTAGTTTGATCTTTCCCCTCAAATCTAAGTCCTTTAGAGCGCACGCGTTGAATAGGGCCAAAGCATGTAAGGAGAATCCACTGGAAGTCTATAATATGGCTCATATAATCTTAGCTTATAAAAATGCATTGTCAGTATAATGAGAAAGAGGTCTCTAGTTTAATATAATTCTACGAAGAGCATAAACAGGAGTTACATCTCAATATACAGTATATGCACTGTCATATATATTCAGAAGTGGCTACTCTCCCTACAGGTCGGTTTGATGTGTAGGGAACAGGTCAGTTTGATGCGTAGGGAAGAGATTCAAAGTCTTCTTCGCGAGGCTCCGGATGTCTTCTCTACTGGATTCAACTGAAATTCTTTGTATTCGTTTCACCGCCCCACTGGACATGAAATCCCTCCAATTATCCTCTGCAACAGCAATGCGACTCCATTAAAAACATATTAGAAGCAAGAGTAGCATGATGCCTGCCAAACACTCATGCCAGTAAAGTAATTTCTGTCGTATTATTTATTCAACCAACATTGAATGTTTACGTAATAGACAGAGTAGCTTACTGTTTTGGGCCAAGTGGCACAGAGCGAGCTCGATATGGCGCTTGATTGAAGTAGAAGCACAGTCAGAGTTTGCAAGCAACCACTCAAGGGCACCATCTTCCATGAGAAGTGAACGGCCTTTCCGATGTCCTACAGGAAGTCAACTCAGATTTTGAAAGAAAAGAAGGCCATCGGTTTACCAAGTGTTATCAAGTAACATCCTGAAGAGAAGCTGTGACTAACCTTGAATTACCGCTCGGGATTCACATTTGGCAAAATTAGCAATTCCTCTAGCAACCTGTGCCGAGACATCAGTAGTCCCTGATCTAACCATTCCCAGAAGTGCTTCCAGGCCTCCGTCTTCCTTCAACATCACATGCAATTTTTCTGTCACATGCAAACTTCAGGGCATCAGTCCATTAAATAAACACGCTTGATCTCAGAGAAAGCTGAAGCCATATGTAGTTTGTTTATCATTTATAGAAATCATATATAAGCCTGATTAAAAACCCAGTTTCTCCTCAATTCACATCCCTCAAACGAGGTTGTACAGGTTAAAGACCAAATGGCCGGGTTTCTAACGACAGGAAGATAAACTAGAGAGGATGAAGAAGCCAACAGAATTGAATTAGAAAGACTACGTAGGAGCTTTCAGCAAAACATTAAAGACTCTTTGCTAGTTTCTGGCGTATATGTTAAAAATTATTTGATCCGCGAAGTTTCTTTTTTTCCTTTCAAAGAACGGGCCAAGAAATAGCATCAGAGTGACTACAAAAAAAGAGAGATGTTCTGGCACGACACTCTCCATCCATGTGTAGTAGGGAACACATGATTAGACTAAAGCATTGCACTCATGTCAAAGATAGCTTCAGCTCACCATTTCCACATAAGTTAGCAATTGCACCAGCTACCATTCTTTGAGTCTGTGGATCATCTGTTGTAGATGCTACATTTGCAAGTAACCGAGCACCTCCTTTGCTCATTATCAAGCCTTGGTTCAACTCTAACATGGACAAGCACAGTAGTTAGAGTTGGTAAGATAATGAGTCAAGTCAATGAAATGCCATTAGAACGGTACTCTGGTGGGATGTACAATTTGGCACCAAAGTTTTCAAATCTGGAAAGGTTGAACAAACCGGTTCGATGGCTTCAGTTAGAACTACTAACATTATCATGATGTCCAAATTTGACTTTATCTCAGAAGTGATAAAAAATTTCAAGAAAAAATTCAGAAAGAAATTAGAAAAAATACATAGTAATTATTCACCGATTTTCTCACCTAAGATGGTCATGGTTAACGTTGTTACTCTCAAAATGCAAAATACACTGGTCAAAGCATGATGTGCCATAAAGTCTACACGATGGCTTTCAAGCTTCTAAGAAGTATTTTTCTATCTTTCGACTAGTAAATGGCAATACTTAGTGAGAATGTGAGAAGTGAGAGCACCAATCCAGCATAGAATGGAATGGACATGGGACTTTGAAGCAGTAAGTCAAAGACATTTCCAATTGTTACCCCTTGAATACTGCTTCAGGAAGAACAGTACAAACTTTTAGCTCTACTGAAGTTCAAAGTGAATGTTAATATTAGCTATCCTTAGTTCGTTGCTCTTAAAATCTTCATCATGTATAAGGTAGTTCTAGTTCACTGAGGTGTTCTCTGAGTTCTTTTACCCAGTGATCTCACAGAAAATCATAGCAAGTTCAGGAAATCGGGGGAAGTTGTACACTGCCTTGTATTGGTTAGCTTTCGCTGTAAAGAACTTTTTACTACATAGAGTCAATAACAGTGGATCACTACATTGCCTTCTGCAAGCTTTTACCAGCATGGATAAAGCGTCATTTCAATCAAAGAAACTGCATAAGACTCAATACTTGATAATAAAAATAAAGAAGAATCAATTAGCAACATGTTAAGTAAAAGCCTCAATTTTAGAATAAAGATATGTGAAGGACTTGAAGTACCGTTCATTGCCAAATTGGCAATGGCACCAGAGGCCACTCTAAGCACAGTTGCATTTCGTGATGACTGCAACAACATGAGCAGTGCATCCAAGCCTCCTTCCTCCACAATTTTTTCCTGATGAATGTCTGAAAGTACAAATAACATTGAGGTCAGAGCATCAAATCAGGTACATCACCTAGCATGCAAGATGGTCAGGCAGATTAGACAGTAAAAATTTGTGTACTCCTAATTGGGAAAACAATAGCGATGGATACAATTCTTGGGAATTTTCTAAGAACATAGGTTACACTCCTTTTTTCGTAACCAAATTCATGTGCTCTGGAATCTTAGAATCACCACCATGTCAGTTTAGTGGACACGAAGACTTCCGGGAAAGACATGGACTTGGGGATGCTGTTGAAAATCACATAAGAAAAGGATAATTCTTGAGAAATACCAACAAGATAAGACAAAACCAACTGACAAAGGAAGCCAGCAAAATTTACTTATAGATCTAGAAACATAAGGAGTTTCTTAATATTGAGCACTACTTTAAAATCATGCGGAGACCATGAAACAACTCGTGCAGTGATCAAAGATTTTGACAAGGAAAGAAATCTGGTCACGACCGTTCTGTTATATTGATAGTAATATGATTAGTTGAACCATCAATAATCCCCATGTACGCATCTCCACGTTGATAAAGTCTATAGTCAGGTTACCTAAATGTTGTTATCCCACATATAACGTTTTTGGAAGATTGCAAACTATGTAGATTTATCATATGGGTCTTGTTAACAAGTACCCTAGGGCACTAGTTAAGTAAAAATGAAAATAACACTTTCTAAGACACTTCCAAAATGGAAGACTTACACATTTTAATAAAGTCATTCACACAGTAAAATTTAAGTTTCCAAAGCACATTGACTAAACCTTAACAAGTGTCCTAATGCCACTCTTTAACATTTTTTCCTTTATCATATTAAGAAAAGCTTTACATGAAATTGTTCCCTAATGATGTAATGATATATTTATAATATATACAATCCCATTCAACAATAAAAAAGAAAAATGGAATTCCAACATTAATTACTGCCCAACATAAATCTTCATGTACCTAGCAAATACAAATATCTTCATGTAGCAAATCTCCCAAGTTTTACTTTTTCACTTAAAATAGGATGGACGGCTACCGTTATTTTCACATTCGTTCAACCACATTTAATTTAGCAAGTCATTAAGATAGACAAATCCCAAACATCATTGGGCGATTGTTAGACCACATCCTCTCCTTTACTCTCTTTCTTGACTTACTAGTCACCACTCAACCACAGCACAATCTACGTATCCACTTAGGAAAGTCAACCAAAAGAAGAATGTTTCAGTCATTATAATGCCTTCTTTTCTCAGCAATTATCATTGCAAGCCCTATTGAGAAAATCAAATGTCGCCCAATCTTCAAATGAACTCGAGAAATCCAAAGTGAGGGTGCCACTAGTGTTAGACAGGTAGGACTGACACATGTGATCAATGAAAGTCAGAAACTATGGCAATATTTTACGTACCTTCAGCTGCAAGATTAGCCACCACTTTCACAGCATGAATTTGGACATCAATATCTTCAGATGCTAACAATGCTAATATTTTTTCCAGACCAACTTCATCAAAGAAACAAATTGTAAGTTGCGATGAGCCTTGAGATTAACAGCAAATATAGGTGTAAGCTGTGAGCTATATTGGGATCTATCTTGCCTTCTTCACATATTTTCGCAATCGTGGTCCTCTGACTTGATTGTGTCTCCTTCAATGGGTTAGACTTATGGAGAACCCCCATAGACTCATCTGGTGAAAACCCTTTACCACCATTTTCTTTCATGTCTAGTTGCTTCTCCTGTACAAGGGTTGCCCATATATCAGTCCAGAAGCAAAAGAGTGTACTTCCTCTATGAATTCCAACTCAACTTATCTTTTGATCTTTCTCATTATCAGCTACAAGCTTCTTTACCTTAATTAGCTTATCTTCAATATTCTTTCTGTGCTTTTCTTCTTGTAGAAGTCTTTCCCTCATCATATGAAGTTCTTCCGTTAACTTTGCCTTTCATTGCAATAAGCATGTAACAAATCATTTTAAGTCGTTAACTCCACTGGGAAAAAGCTTGTATGTGATTCTTTGAGCTGTCATGGGTTGGCTCAAATTGCACTAAAGTAATACTTGAATAAGTGAAATTTGTCCACCATACCTTCTCATTTAAAAGAGCTTCATATTCTGCTTTTATGAATTGAAGTTCATCTGCACCTTCCTCATGAAGCTTGTGCATTTTTTCTAACTTCATGTTGAGTTCATTGATCTCTTTTTGCCCCTAAACATGAATGTAACAACAGAGCAATAATGAAAATGGTCCATAAGGGATTAAAAAGTTCCCTCATGAATTTACGAGACATAAACATCAGCAACACCATTTCCAAGAGAATCGCATTGATAATACAAATATCAAGCTGAGATAGAATCATTATGCATATCTGATGATGAAGTAACAGTAGACTGTAAAGGAAAATGCAATCTTGCAACTTCACAGAAATATGCTAGTTCATATGTTAACTGATTTATTAATTTAAGTTGAAAACTACATATTTTTCCAGGTCAAGACTCAAGCAGAAAATCCTCTCTCATCACCTTCCCTCATAGTTCAGGCATGACCAAATACTTGAAGATGCCAGTATGGGGGAAGCAACAGAATATCTATGACTGAAGAAATGCTAATGAGTTCCCTTCAGGAACTGGTTAAGCTATATTAGATGCCTTCAACATAACGAAAAGGTCTATTGTGCAAGTTTTAACGCCTTGTCAGGTGCCAAATTACTATCCTGCACTCTTTTGAATATCTCTCAATAACTTAAAACATAAATCTTAGAGAGAGAGAGAGAGAGAGAGAGAGAGTATCTTATAATGATACACTGTGCACTATTTAACAAAAACTTAGAATATCAAATCTTCAGAATTTTTATTTACAGGAGAAGGTAACCTGCAGAGCTTTGTATTTTGGACATCCCAAGGCAAATTACTAACCAAAAGGACATTAATTCAAGATTGTTACATTAAGTGAAAATTCTTAAAGGAATGCTAATCCCCACTCAACCCATTTAAGTGCCACTATGAAGGAAAAACGCTAGTCAAGAAATTAACCTGCATGGAGCTCTTCTTCGCCAAATCAAATTCCTCTTCAACGGCTTCAGAATGGTGATGTCTGTCCTCTATTTGCTTCATTAAGTCAGCAATTTTCTTCTCATACATCCGAGTAGTTTCATCAAGTGTCTTCTGACAAGAACAATGTTCCATCTCTTGTTGCTAATATTGGGGAAAAAAACTGCCTTCAGAATGTTGCAAAAGTTACAAATAATTTATAAAAATAAAGAGACCATCCAAAATAAGTATAGCAAATTGGCAACTTTCCCAGTATTAGTTTCTGAGATAACTTCTTGTGAAATTACAGTTACATTCTAGCATCATATAGGGAGATCCTAATATCTCATTTCATTGTGCTGCTTCTGTGCATTCTAAAGATACTGCAAATATTACGTGTTTTTCTTCACCAACCTTAATTTTTATCTGATGATCACTCAAAAGCTCCCTCATATGGTCTAATTGTTCCTCAGCATTTATGGCATGAGAACGATCTTCTTCTGATTGCCTAATCAACTCTGCTATTTTCTTCTCATACATCTGTGTGGTATCTGCCAGTACACTCTGATAGGTAGATGCTTCTGCACGCTGCTGCTCCTGAGAGCAACGAAGAACTTGTTTAAAGTAACAGGCTAAATTACAGTAAGTAGCATGTAACCCTTTATGTTTGATACCATGTCCAAGGATGTCTAATAAATGAAATGCGAACAAAAGAATCATGATGTACATGCATATAAAATGGGAGAGACAGCTGTCAGGCTTCCTTCTAGACCTCCAGTTGGTTTAAGCTACTGCTGTAAACTGGGAGAGATAACTGTCAAGCTTCCTCCTGGACCTCCATTTGGTTTAAGTTACTGCTGTGCTGGCTGTTGAAATATTATCCCACATCAATTGACAACGAGTTCTAAATACTCTTTATAATCATATGGTTTCCTCCACCTAATAGCTTAAACTTTTGGATTGCACTTTCTAACATGGTATCCAAGCCAGTGTTATCCTTTTCGCGAATGTGCATGGTCAAAATTCCATGTGAATGTGTGTAGTCAATTTCACGTGCCACTCGTAATCAGGCTTGTGCGTGAGTGGGGGTGTTGAAATATCATCCCACCTCAATTGAAAACGGGTTCTAAATGCTCTTTATATTTATGTGGTTTCCTCCACCTAATAGCCTAAGTTTTTGGGTTGGACTTTCTAACACCAAACCATACAGCCGTCTAGCAAGATAACCCGAGATAAAGCTAATGACACAAGTTACTTCATTGGCTGGTCTCACATCTTTAAGGAAGAGTTAATGGTATGGCTTGCCTGCAGGTTGGGTGATTTTATTTGCACATGCCTGAGATAATTTTATAAAAGTCAAACATTAATAAATTTCATGATGGGGTTTGCTCCACTTTTCATGTTATTTCTTATTCAACTTCCACACTTACTTAAACATTAGGACACTAACTCTTGAAAGAATGGGTTTCAGGACGAGAAATTAGCATTTTAACCACAATCTTCCCTTTTGATCTCAGCAACCAAAACCTTTACCTATAGAAGTATTACAACCTACGAGGCATTCCATGCAGAGAAAAATGCTAGGTCACTGATTCTCATTACACAGACTTCAAAACAATATTAGCGGGAAGGGTTATTTTTCAAGACCCAGCCTCTGTCACACATTGTTGACAATATTTTCAGCACTATAGCCAGGCAAACCATAAAAAGACATAAAATTAATGGGAAAACACACAAGCTGGCTATTGCAGCTGGATTGAGAAGTCAGATCAGGTTAAATGGGGTTCGATCAATCTATCCACAGCCACCACAGGGTTGGCTACCTCAAGGTTTGACACACCTGCCAATCGCCATATTAAAGTTGGTCTTGAGCTTTTGCCTTTTGTATCGGGCAAAGCCAAATCCAGAATACAGAGTTTGCAATGGGCAGGCCTGGCCTGGGCCTTCAAAAATTGAGCTTACTTAGCCTGCCTAGATCCAATTTTTTTCCTTTTTGTTATCTTTTTGCACCAAGCTTCACTTTTCAATTGATTTTGGATGGACTTTAAATGGCAAAAGTGTATGGATATAGATGTGGAAGAGCCCGGCCTGACATGAGCCTATGCTCTGGGATCGAACGCCATTGAGCTAATGTCAATTAACAGATAAAATGTGCAAGCTTTCCAGAAGAGATTAATAGGTGAGTTTTAAGCTTTAAAATCTCATAAGGAGACTAGTTGTAACTACACATGTGAAGATGTTGCCTTTGCCTACTGGGGAAAGAAGTTCAGGTTGTGTTGCTCCTCTCTTGAACATATGGAGGCATAAGTCGCTAGGTCTTAGTCAAGTGATATTTAAATTAACACTTGAGATGGTGATTCAACAGCCAACTCCTTGGCATCCAATCAAGTAGTTTTCCCAACAGTGATCAGTTGGACCTTCTCTGGCTGCATGCTAGCTTGCTTTAGCAAAGTAGGTAATTGTAATTCATATAACTGAACAACTCAGATTCCACAGCTCAGTGGCTTAAAACAATAAAACAGTTAGAGATAATTATCATTAACTAACTTGATTTGGTCTCAATACAAGAAAAAAAAATTAAGAAACCGTGGCTTTCGAAAGTCAAATTAGTTGAGGATTTTTTACCCTATGATTTTACTGTAGATTGCATAAGAACAAAAGTTAATTGCATTGACACCAATTTTGCAAGTAATTAAACTGGCTCTCAGAGCATTATGCCAGTCAATTTAGAAAAAAATGATAGCAAGTTCCTATCATGCTGCAACATTGTCCCAAATTTTATTATAGAGAACTACCATGATATGGAATGTTCAGCAAGAAGGCACCACCAACATAGTAAGGGAAGAGGAAATGTCTTCAGAGAAGTAAAGCATTTAAATGAAGGAGGTACCTGGATGTAATTTAGATTTGCTTGGAGCTCTAAAATCTTGTTATGCATCAGATCATTCTGATCTTTCTGGCGGTTTAAGTCAATTAAAATGTCTTTCATCTCTGACTCCAGCCGCCCATTTTCCTTTTCTAAGAACTGGAAGAAGATGAAGAAGCATTACTGAAGGGACATTTGAAGAAAGTATAAGAAAACTGTACTTATTCCACCAGACAAACCAGACAAGGAACTAGGAAACTAATCTGAACCAGCGACAAAACGGTGACATTATATAAATGAAGCTGTAACACTAGCAATAGAGTCAACTACCTCGGACCTTTTCATTAGACTTTTTTCTGCCCCGGAAAAAGAGTCTTCACACTCCTTAAGCTGTCTCTCCAATTTGCCCTTATCACTCTCTCTCAACTTTTCCAGCCTGTCAACTTCTGCAGTAAGGTGGTCTACCTGACTCTCCAACTTACGGCATAAACTTTCATAATCAAATTCTTCTTTGAGTTTCATCACATTAACAATTTTCATTGCCTGCAAAAGCAACTCATTGTCAAGCTTCCCTGGCATTTTATCAAAGAGATCGGCAGATGATGTATGTATACACACATTTATGAATCCACGTGCATTAATAGAGACATGCATGCAGTTAAGAAAGTATGTTGGCATGCATCTACTAACACCTGTGTGCATGAATGCGCCTACCTGCAATCACACACACAAAAAGTACATCCATATATTTCTGTTATTCTCTTGTCTATTCTTTTCTTCCCCTCTTTTCTTCAGCACTTTCCAGTTTCAGCTTCACTTTCTAGAGCAGAATTCGTTCAGCACATCTTTCACAAACATCAGAGGATCATTCTTATATTTTATATACGTCACTTTTAGCTATGTTGTTTTACAGCTGCTGTCCTGATCTTCCCAACAAAGGTAAAAACCAAAAGAAACATTCTCAGAGATCAGCTCTCTATGGCAGATAAGAGCAGTTAGACCACAATCATTATCTTCTTAGACATATACAGATTGCTATTTGTATCTTCTAATTAATTCAGCCAAACTTAAAATTGAAACGGTGAACAACTTATCATCTGAAATGAACCAGATTCACAGATAGGAAAAGAAAACCCAGAACTTTAAGTAATGGGGTTCTGATTGATCTGCTTCCAAGGAACTCATTGCGATAGAGGTGTGACAATGAACTCGATATGATCATTAATATCAGAATTAAACTTCAGAAGCTATAGATTGACAAATACCAATATGTATTGCACAATGATTTGCAGTATTTTGCATAATGAACTCTTATCTAGCACAATGAACTCTTATCTATCTCACCCGCTGCCCAAACATTATCGTGCTAGTGGTCTCAGCATAATGTCGTGCAGATGGCCCAATCGTTATGATAAGCGAGGTCCTTGCCGAACCTATCACATAAAAACTAATGACAAGCTGAGGAAGAAGATTTGCAATGATATGCTTGAAATATTAATTCTTAACTGAATCATTCATCTAGGATGGCTATAGCATACTCAAATCTTAAAAGAATAAAAGCATGCTAATGAAAGAATGATAGCATGTAATTGGATAAAGCCGTTATTTTGCACACCAAGAAGCTGTTGTTGCATTCACAACCAGTGATGAATACAGATATATGGAGAAAATATGTACGTACATATGTACTACTGCCAACAGTCTTCATCAGAAAACATGTCCACAGATGGAGGATATGATGTGTCTTGCAACTAAGTCTGGCAGTAAATGCATGTTTAAAATTTGAAGATTGAAGTAAGACAGTGCGCTAGATTAAATGATTGGGATCTTAATTTAGTAACTAGAAGGTTGGTGTTGCAAACAAAGTTTTCAAAGTTCTTTACATTCTCTAGGAAGCTAGTATTAAGTTAAGAACGGATAACTTAAAGTAGTATTCATGCACCTCCGAATGAATCACGAAGCAATCTTGTCAGTTTAGAGTCCCTGAAAGGTATATGCGCACTGTTCTCAGCCAAGGCATTTATGCATTTGCCGAGAGAAGTGAGAGAAAGATTAATAAACTTAGCCTCTTCAAGTAAGTGGCCCTCACTGCCTGCATCAATAACCACAAGAAAATCCATAAAGTACCATTCTGAGGACGCCAAAATTCCTAAGGACAAGCATAAAATGTAGGAAAAGTGTAGAACTTGCAACACAGTGTATCTGCCACAGAAACTTCAGGAAACAACTGTATAACTATGAATAAAAGATATGTTGAGTATCAAATGTGAGTGTGGCCAAAGGATCAGGGAATAATGGTAAGAACAATTAAAGAATAGTCACAAACCAGATTTATCCAGTCTTTCTGAGCCAGCAAGATCCACGATGAGCAATTTGCTTTTGCGAACTATAGGAATAGGCTTGCTACGATGTAAATCAGTCTGATCCCTGTCCTGGAGATTGTTCTCATCTTTATCTTGACCATCAACATATCTTCGAACATTGACCTAGGATTATGAATCATTCCTTCAGTGTTAATATCACGTCAATCAAAAGAACAAAAATGTCCTCTAGAAATTAAGGTACAACAATTCTATAAAATCTACAAAAAATGCCCACCATGAGAATCGCATGACTGCACGAAGATTCAGTATTTAGCTTTGTATTAGCCGCATGACGATTTGCTTCACCAATTTGCAACAACTCTTGAAAATGATCAACACCATGAACATTAACTACCGTGGCTCCAGGCAACGACAGCTCCCCCGTTTTGGGGTCCTCGCTAATGGGAATGTTGATTTTTCCCGGAGAGAGCAAATCTTGTATGGATTCCATATATAACTGAGATGCAATGGTCAAAAAAAAAAAAAAAAAAAAAGATTTCAGTGGAGGTAATTTGCAATTAAAACCTTTACGTATATTTGATCATGAATAAGCCCCAACCAAATATTGCATAATCAATGAGAGAAGCATGCAGAAAGACAATAAACAGACAGAAGCTATTTGTGCATCATATACTGAGTGACAGGACCTTATTTTCAGTGCAGAGCATATTGATGTGGCTAACATTTAAAGCAGTTCATATCACAAGTTTGTACTATAAACAATTATGAGAAATAGGGTTCAAAGGTATAAACCTCACAAGGTTGACCTTAGTCAACCAAGAGTAGAAGAGTTATTTGATTAAAGAGACTAAAACTTCCAACGTCTGTCTAGCTTCTACACTTAAATAAGATAGCACATTGCTGATATATGAGTTTTTCTTGCTAGGCAGTTCTGTTCTAGCTGATAAAAACATGACACAGTTAATGCATCACATGTCAACTTAATTACCTGCAGATAGGATACTTCCACACTATCAGAAGCGTGAGAAATATTAGAAATGATGTCCTCCAAAGCTCTAACCATTATACCACGTTCTGATACATCATCTTTGCCTAGTCGCCCAACTGTGTATGTCTTGCCAGTGCCAGTTTGACCATAAGCCATGATAGTCCCATTGTAGCCACTCAATACACTCTGCGGAAAAGCAAAGCTCACTGACAAACTTTTCATTATTCCCAACACCACCCCCCCCAGCCCAAAACAGAGAGAGCGAGCAAGTGAGAGAGAGAGAGATTCAGATAGCACACTAGACCACCATTTAATCCCAAAAAGTTCTAAGTCCACTCTTGTCATCCGAAATTTCAAAATCTAATACTCAATATTTTGAATGGCATAGTAATCCAGCATGGAAAGTTAAAGAACATCTTAGATTTATTTCAAACTTAGTAAGTAACACCTGGTAATATACTTGTATTGTTCTGCTGTAGTGATAAATCTATTGTTATCAAACAAATCAATCTACTTTTTATAAAGTGTAAGGTCCAAGTCTATTTAGAGTATTCTTGAAGATGATTCCAAAGGATTGGAGATCATGTTACTGGCAAGTTCATTATCTAAGTTAATACATCCATCACTCTAATTCCTCTGTAAACAGAGAATTATTATCAACCCCTCACCTATAGATTATATAGTTTAGATATATATAGGTTGGATGTGCATATGACAAAATATTTATTGAAGACTTTTATTTTTTTTTTTTATCAAGTTATTGGAGACTTAGAGAGTGGATACTTGAGCATAATTCTATGGCATATTGTAACTTGTTTGATTACAAATTCTGAGATAAAGCCTCTCCACTGAAATTGCTCTACACTGACATTATAAAATGAAACAATAAATAAGTTCTCCCTTAATAGAGTTTCTGTGACAGAAGGATAATGCCCTGTGCACACTTTCAATTGCATATACATACCAGTGAAGATTCTCATACACTTAATTTACTTACCTCAACAACAGGTTTTGCTACCACTTCATAAACACGTCTTTGGGAGGCAGTATCCGTGAAGACTTCATCAAATCTATATGATTCAGAATTCCAATTATTTTTTCTCAATTTTAACCGCTTCAACTACATGAAAGCACAAAAATTTTAAGTTAGCTCAAAGGCTATATTGATGTTCCTTGCAAAACATGTTCATGTGGTAAGACTGCAGTACAGATATTCACTCCCAACTCAGCAAAGCCGTACATCTGGGTTTTTAAATAAAGATAACCAACCTCAGGCTGCAATTCGACACAATCAGCATAGTCAGCATCCAAGAGTAGATCCTCCGAGTTTCTTGGTCTAAGTCTGACAGCGACTCTAACCCTGCCTGAATCTGTAAATTCCAACAAGCTTTAACTTGAGAACTTGAAAAGCTAAAGGCAACAGACGAAATGCATCAATTTCTTTCAATTACGGGAGAACTGCTATAAAATTGTTTGTCAAGCTTCATAATCAAATGAAACAAAATTAAACTTATTGCTAATATGAGCACGGACTAGTTGATGGTCCAACTAAGGCAAAAAAATCTAGTGGGAGGGAATGCGGGGCAGCTAAGGGATCTATACCTTGCATCGGTGCACCAAATCATAAAATTTGACATCACAAACTATTGTTGCACAAAGTTTTTAATTAATGGATTATTGCCCTGCTACCTGAATAATGACTTAATCGTGGAAATTATGATAAAAAATCGAGCTTTAATCAGCAAATCATTTTGCAGTCATAGTTACTTTACATACAAAATACAAAGGTCCTTTCAAATTCAGAAACTTAATGGCAGATAAAAATGCGACGCCACCTTAAGGAAGTAAAGTCAATAGAGGACACGGCTCGACGTGTATGCACTCTTTTCGAAGTTAAGTTTGAAGAGCAGTACTAGATAGCCGCGAAATCAATCAAGTTGTCAGCTTCAACTCTTCTGCATATCTCAACTACAGTTACAAAGTAGCATAGGACCTTCTTCGAAGCATCCACGGTCATGCGTTATACCACGACAAACATGTCTACTACCCTTTCTGCCGCGAAAACAGAATCTCAACTTCAACTTCGAGCTCGAGCTTCAAATCAAAAGTTTCTTCGAAGCCGAGCCAAAGCCTAACGCGAGCCATGGCACACATGATCGAGCCGAGAGCTCAAGCAAAACTCAGTTCCAACCGAGCCAGAGCACCGACCCCGTCCCCATCCAAGTCAAGCCAAAACCCAAAACCCAAAACCCATTTCCTCAAATGCCAGAGAGAGCAAGGAAAACCAACCTTCGTCGGCGCTGGCATTGGAATGTGCTCGGGAGGTAGGGGTGACGGAGCGCCTGACGCCCGGAGCTTTGGGGCGAACGTTCTGTCCCTGGCCTGCGTTGCCGCTACTCCTCGCCGCCGCCGCCGCCGCCGCAGCCGACGACGACGACGAAGAAGAAGAAGAAGTGCCATGAGAGCCGCTGCCCGCTCTCAGATGGTGGGTCGCTCTCGAACCGGACCCCGTGGCCATGGCTTCCTGGTTCCTTCAGGACGCGCTGCAAAATGAGAATGCGGGGGAGCACCGAGGAGCGCGACAGCCTTCCTTGTCGAAGCTCTTCAACGAGTCGAATCGGTCGCGGCAGATAGATCGAGGCCGGCACGACGCGTGAGAGAGAGAGAGATTGTCGCTGGGCGTGGTGGAGAGACGGCAGGATTTTTTTTTTGTATGGAGCAGCGACGACGAGGATCGACCGATCATTGGCGGTACGGGAATTTTATTATTTCGAAGATTTTCCTTCTTTTTCGAAAGTTTGAAAAAGGCGATGGTTTTGGCGACAGACAACGAGGTACGGTCGTCGGTGTCTGTCTGGAAGGGGTACGACGTGGATCCCACGAGCTAAAGAACCAACGTCGCTTTCGGGCTTCCGCCGATACATCAGGCGGGGGATGCACGGGATGATGAAGAAGCCCATCAATAAGTCAGCCTTTCCCAATCTTTCAGCGACGGCTAAAGTTGAGATTGCACTTGTCGCGACCGCGACGCGATTGGCCGGAACATCGCACTCATCATGACCCTCATCATCATCATCCTCATCAACGTGGTGTGATGCGTAAAATGCTTTTTTCATTTTCGATGGGGGCGTTCCATGTCCCGAACATGATTTTCAAATGTGATGTCGGGTGTTTGGCGAAGTCTTACTTAGGCTACATTTGATTCAGCATTTCCAAGGACCCTAAAAGCCTTTTAGGGAAATACTGAACCGTTTGGTTCAATCTTTTTTGCTAGCTTTCAGTTTTCAATTTGCATTCAAAATACTAAAAGCTCAAAATTAGTAGAGACTAGTTTTGGGCTTTCAATATTCGGCGAAATGTTGAAAAATTTTTTTCTTCCAAAACTACCCTTACTAATTTTTCATATTTCCGATTTTGCCCTTGCTTATTTTTTTTTTAATTGAAAAATGAGGTAGCCCTTCGCCGGCCGCCGGCAAGCCATATCTGGCACTGGTGGCCGTCAATTGAGGTCGCCCAAGGTCGGGTGACCTCAAGCAAGGGTCGCGTGACCCAACCGAGGGCCGCTGGAGGTCGACCAACCTCGGGCGACCCTCGACGAGGGTCTCGCGACCATAATCTATTTCATTGCAATGGTTGTGGACTAATGTAAATGCTTTAGTTAATAAAAAGAAAAGAAAGATGAACATCTTACACTCGCCATAATCTATTTCTTCTTCCTTAGATTGTTGTCTCCTACGTTGATGTCTTGCTATTTGTCTTCATGTGGAAGTTTGTCTTGCGTTGTTGAATCGTTCCATTCATTTGCTAAAGACTTTGCCATAATTATAAGTGAGATGTGTTTTGTCTTATGGGTAATCTTAAATTTCTGTTCCTGTTTCGAAGGAGGGGCAACGGATATAGCTTCTTATTTTATTCGTGTCCGACCTGATCCATAAGACAGGTAAGATGGAATTCCTCTCGTCATAAAACTATAATAATTTATTGTTAGGTGTCGAGGACTCCTTAAGCGTTTAGCTAATCCCTGACAATACACTGGCTGTTATGTCTCATATATATTAAAATATTACTGTAGAAACATAGGTCTGTACACTCGCCGGTCGAATCCCATCTCTTGCTATTGGACATGAATTTTGCTAAATGGAAATGTGTTTTGAAAGTCTAAGTGATAACCATGTAATTTGTACGGCTGCTTAGGGCCTGTTTCGTAAACAGTGCCTAGTATTATTTTTTTTTTTGTCGAAAAAAAAAATAGAAATCCGTTTGATAACTTTTTATTCCTAAGATTCGAGAATGGATTTGAAACAGAATAAAAAGAATAGAAAAAAATAACTTCTTTATTCTTAAGAACAACTCTAGAATCAAGGCAAACCATTTTTTTTTTTTCTCTTTTCCTTTTCTTTCATTTTCTCTTCTTCTTGCTCATTGTCGATTGCCGCACAACGATAGCCATCAACTGACTAGGCAAGGGTCACCTCACCAATTTGGGCGAGAGCCTCGATTGGCCATCGGTGAGGCTCCAATGAGCTCGCCAAACCTAGCCTAGCTCATTGCTGGCCAATACTATGGGCAGCCATCGGCTAGAGAAGAAGAAAAGGGAAGGAAAAAAAAGAAATAGAAAAGAAAATAAAAAAATGTAATAAAATTATTACAAAATTAAAAGAAATTATAAATCACAAAAAAAAAAAATCGGGTCGTATCAAACACATTTTTATTCTGAAAAATAAAATAAAAATTGTGCAATTACTAAATGTCTTCAAATACTCAGAAATTCATTTAGGGAATAGAATAAAAATAATATTTTTGAGTAAAAAAATGTTTGGAACTAAAGGTCTATATGGCAACGTTTATATTTATTTGTTCTTTTGTTTTTCAAAATAGAAAAAGAACAAAAATCCAGTTAGTAAGATTATTTAATTTTTCTATTACCAAGAGTAGGAATAGAAAAGTGGCCAAGAAATAGATTTTAAAAATAAACAAGAAGTAAAAAAGTAGCTTATTGTTCTTACGAACAATTTCTAAAAATGAGTCATTCATTTCTCTCTCTCTCTCTCTCTCTCTCTCTCTCTTTCTTCTTCTTCTTCCTTGCCACTTGCTACCCGTTGCCCCTGCATGTCTCTTGCCGCCAGCTAGCCACCTTCCACCGATGTCGCCCGCCATTGTCATCTGCTGCCGCTGCACGCCATCACCATCCATCGCCACTCGCCTTTGCCACCAGTTGTTGCCATTTGCCACCATAGTCTGTGGTCACCTAGCGATTGGCTAGAGAGGAGGTACAAGAAGAAAGAAAAAAAAAAGAAAAAAAGAAAATCTCAAAATATTATTAAAAATTTTTAAAGAAAATGGACGTCAAAAAAACTTGTAAGTCGTACCAACACTTGTTTTACTTAGAATCTATTCGGAAATAAAAATAGAAAACAACTATTTTTGAAAAGAAATTGTTTCCAAAATAAAAATATCATTAAATGCACCCTAAATAATTACCAAAACACAACATTATTTTGTCCTTGAATAAGTGGAGCCATGTTTTATGTAGGGGGAACAGTGGCACAGTCCAAATGACATTTATTGACCATCCGTGCTTATATCACATCCTGTTTGTATTTTGGGAGTTGTAGAATCTATACTTCTAGTTGAGTAATGCTTGTAATTGTACTTTACATACTTCTTTCAAAAAGTCCTAAAATTTGTGCTACATCAAATTCAAATCTCAAAACTTTTTTTCTCATGTGGCTCCTAAAACTTGCACAAAAACTACAAATTAGTTATATGCTTTAATCAATTTTTCTATCCTACACGTATAAAGAATAAAACAAATCCAACCACCCGCTGTGGTGGCTCAGCTGGGTAGGCACTAGACTTCCATCGAGGAGGTCTAGTGTTTTTTTTTTTTTTTTGTGACCTGGGAACCCCGCGAATTTAGGGAGTAAACCCCAGGGAGACGCACGTAGGAAACCACCACCCACGCCGGGTAAGTCGCTAAGTGTCTCCACCTGCCTCCCTGCCACTTGTGTCGCAGGGTTTTGAACTCCGGCCTCCAGCAATGCAAATTGCAGGAAGGCTAGTTTTGAGTTCTTGGTGACTTACCCAAGACGTATGTGATGGTTAGACGTGTCGTCAAGGTGATTTACATTCACTGCTTTGGCATGCGGGGTTCCTAGGTCAAAAAAAAAAGAAAAAAACAAATTCAAGTTTCCTGAGTTAATAAAGATAGGGATATCAATTTGTAAAAAACGGGAATAATTGCTACTTAGACCAACTTTTTGGGGGAACTGCTTTTCGACCCCTAATTTAGTGATTTTTTTTTTCTTTTTTTACATCCAGAGAGCATTTTCATTTCTTATGAACGTCCGATCGCCGTAAACCCGGGGCCGCGTGCTCAGCGCCGTCGCAGGTTTGATCGGTTTCGCTGATTCTCGCCGGCCATGAACCTCGCGCCTCCGCCGCCGCCGGCGATGCCGCCGCCGAACTGGTACCCGATGCTGCCGCCCAATCCGCCGCCGTCGAGCGCGCTCTGGAACGGCGCGAACGTCCGCGACCGAGTTCGAGAGTTGCAGGAGACGCTCGCGCGAGCGAAAGCAATGTACGGTTGGTCGCCGCTCGATCCTCTCTTTCGATCTCGCCTTTCCGTTTGAATTTGTTCTCAGCGCCGTGTTAAAGCAAAATCGGCACATCGACAGGCGGAGGGAGCTGCAGCTGCTGGGGGCGATCAAGGAATCCGAAGCGCGCGGCGATGGAGGTGTCGAAAACGGGACTTGGAGCGGTCCTGCGCGCGAGTTGTTGAGGCATGTCGAGGACGAGGGCGTTGGCTTGGAGCTGCAAGAGATGCGCTCGCTGGAAGCTGCGAGCTCTCTGATTTTGAAATTGAGCGCCCAGCTCGAGCCGTTCAGAGCCGTCGCGGATGAGGCGAGCCCTTGGGAGGAGAAATCCGCGGTGCATAGATTGTCGAGCAAGCTGTCCAAGTCGAGGCGGAATAAGCTCTGGAGGAAGAGGAAGAGGCGGCGCGTTGCGGAGCAGCAATTGAAGGCAAGGGGTTGATTGAATGACCGTTTGGCTCTTGTTGTGTGATTGGTTAGTGTTGGAGTGGAGTGCTCGTTTTGTCTGAATCTTGCTGTTCTGTGAATAATTTTAGGAGCGCGAACGGTTTGACCAAGCTGATCAGGATGCGGATGAGTGGAGAGCAAGGGAGATTGCCAAGGATATTGCGAGACGCAAGGTATCGTGTGCGTAAATGTAATGAGATGCCGAGGTTGTGGATTTGCATTTGTTTAGTCGGGTCGATTGTTTCCCGAGCCTTCTCGTCAATTGTCACGTGATCTTTGTGGGGGAGCATTGGCCTGATTAACTTCATTTGTGTCTTTAACTGAGAAATATCACTTCCCAATAGGGGAAAAGCTTGGATTGCTTAAAAGTCGTAGATATGCATATAAAGCGAGGCATTTGGAGGAATGAGAAGAAGTGTTTTGAGTATGCTCATAAGTTGAAGAAGCTTAAAAAGATGCTCTTTAACACATTGATATGAAGTCTCTATGGAGTTCCTTGGATCCACTAACCTTCTAAATGGGAATGTAACTTGGATTAATATGATCGTGATGATTGTTACTTTGCTGATCGCATTTCTGGTGATGTTCAGATAGAAAAGATGAAGGAAATAGCGAAGCTTAAAGCAAAAGAGGAAAGGAGGAGGCTAGAATCCGAGGTGAGCGCTGCTAGTCTGTTCACTCCACTTGTTTGGATCCTTGTACTTATTTTCAGAGAAGAAGTTTCCCATGTCATGTCTTGAATTCACTTTGCATTCCTCTTTCATTTGCTTTTATTGAATCTGCTACTTTAGATTATTCATGGTGATGGTTTGGATATGTAACACATCTTAGCATTGTCTTACTCTGTCTTTACATCATTGACTTTGATTTAAGTCACTCAATGGGCTACAGTTGTTGCTTTATGTTGTGGATGACCAATGTCTCATGGATCACCAATATGCTCAATTCTTGTTCTACATATTCATTAGTTTTACTGCTGTTAATTCAAAAAAGGTTTTGAAAATGGTGCTAATAACTAGCATAAAGAATTCTGATTGTCAGTTCGAAATTTTTGAATCTGTTCTTGTTAATTGCTTTCTGGGATAAAGTAAATATGCCTCTTTCCCAGTGAATGCTCTCTTTATCCGATTGCCTGATAGTATTGATTGTTTTTACTTATATTGACTCAATTTCCTTGAATATTACAAATAATTTAGAGCACAGAACCCAATTGTTATGTTTAAAATTGGGCATTTAGAGTAGAAAAGCTCTAAGCAGCACTAGCAGCATGGGTATCATGCAGCAGTTCCAACTAAAGACATTTTGGAGATTAATTCTTGGTATTGTCTTGCTGCTCCCTGTTATATGTGTTCTTTGGCTCCTGTTGCACTTGTTTAATGATCTTATTCTTTCTTTTGCTTTCAGCTAGAGCTTGTCTTGATTGTGGAGAAATTGCAGGAGCTACGGTCAATGAGGGTTAGAAAACTGAAGAAGCAGGGTAAACCTTCATGCTTAGTGCTTAGCCATTCGATACCTATGATGACTGTTGTAGTTTCTGCCAGCTTTATGACTTTTACGATATTCCATGTTGTTTTGCCATAATCTGCAACTTTCCACTTGCTTTTTGCATTCTCAGTGGAAATGAATTGAGCATGTTATCAACTACTGAGACATACACTTTTTCAATTGTCAGTCAGATTGAGCTGTCATTTATGTGAACTTCTTTTTTAATTTTCCCACCTGTGTGTTAGGCATATATATCCTTCAGTGTAATCAGTGTGTCTCCATATGAATAGGTGAACCAATTGTGCGAGTGCTGTAACTATGTACTAGAAAGTCATTTCCTTTAATTTGCATGCTTCATCAAAGTTTGCAATTTTCATGTTGTTCATTTGCTGAAAAGACAACAGTTTGTTACATTCATGGCAAATGTTCTTAGTACTAGCTCACCTAGAAGTATGAACGATTGGTCTGTTTTGACAGGACATTTTCTCCCAGAGGAGGATAATGAGTTTCTTGAGAGAGTTCGAGTTGCTGTTGAGGAAGAAGAGAGCCAGGCTCGGATTGCGGCTGATGCAGATGCTGCAAGAGATGCCATTGCGACTGCCGAAGAATCTCGCAAAACAGCTGATGCTACTGAGTCTGACCTGAAAGATCAAAATGATGTCACACATCAAAAGCTTGAAAACAAAGATGAAATCACTGATGAGGAAGGCAACATTACCTCTTTGACGGGCAGTCATAATGAATATAAGAAAGAAGCACCAGATGGGAAAACTCATATTGGATCTTATGATGCCTTGGCAAATCTTCCAATTGAGTTCTATCATTACTATCATGGCAGTAACACTGATATGGGGACTCTAATAGAGGTTAGATTGGGTGCAGTTTTGGTTTATTCCTTACTTCTAAATAATATATCAGTATCAGGGTTTTATGACCTAATAATGAGAGTCTGGTCGTCCTTGCATTACCGCAGATCTAATTAACAAATCACTGTTGGTGTTGTGAGTTTCCTTAATAGCCCCTATGCATCATGTATTGTAATTTGTTAAGGTTATCCTTGTATAGCAGCATCATTAAGTGATAATTATCTGCTTTATGGGAATTAGTGAGGGAAAGTTGATGTATTCTTATATATCATGTAGGTCAGAAGAACATGGGATGTGTATCTAAGAAGGGGAGGAAGGTGAGGAACACATTATTTCTGCTACCTTCATTTTATGTGGTTATGTATCATGCATGTTGATTGACTTTGTGCATTTTTTATATATTGATAACAACATACATGTGAGAACAACTTAAAAAACGAGAGTAGTAATCAGGGTAAGTGAGAGCAAGATCCAGGAGGTTTAGCCTAATGATGGGCCCCCTTAGGAAGATCCAAGAAGAGGCCTTTAAATTGATTCCTATCTTCCCCTCTCCATTTTCCTATAAAGCAAAGGAAGTGAGAACAGCAAACTAAATGCACGGCTAGTATGTATGAAAGACAATGTGCTGATTCTTGCCTCAGGGCAAGAATCTATTTTCAGGGGCGTGAAGCGATTGACATGTTTGCCCGTTTGTTTAGTCAATAATTTCTGTGTCCGGCTGATCTCTATAATGTGGTCATCGTCTTTGCTACTTCCATCATGATGCTTTATTAGGAATGTACACTTGTGGCATGCATTTATCACCACTAGAGTCTACCTCAATTGTTATTCCTGCATCAGCTTCAAAGTTCATGCATCCTATATAGATTTTTCTTCTAAATCACTGATTCAGTGCATTGCTAGTGGGTTTTGGAAATTCTATCATTGCCTCACAGAAATATTGTATTTACTGTAGCCGCATACCTGGGCACTGGGTTCAACCACCACCTCCTGCAGATGAAGTGTGGGCTTCCTACTTGGTGAAACCAAACTAAGGGATTTTGGCTTGCAACTCAATTCTGTTGGTACTTTTTTCTCTCTCAAATGAGTAAGATCTGATATTACCATTAGCAACGTGTATTTTTCTATACATTCTAAATATCTCTTTGATTTGTAGGCATAGCATCCTGTTGAGGTTCCCATGATTACAATCTTTAAGTTTCCCTTAAATTAATTAGTATGAAGTGCGCTTCCTACTTGGTGAAACCAAACTAAGAGATTTTGGCTTGCAACTCAATCTGTTGGTATTATTTCTCTCTCTCAGACGAGTGAGATCTGATATTACCATTAGCAATGCTTATTTTTTTATTGATCTCAAATATCTCTTTGATTTGTAGCCATAGCATCCTGTTGGTTCGCATGATTACAATCTTTAAGTTTCCCTTAAATTGATTAGTTGATAATAATGATTGGTTACCGCCAATTCCTTTGCAAAAAATTCCATTCATTGTAATTACACATAATAATAATAATAATAATATTTCTCAAGTACTGACCAGCAATACATTACAAATTGTTTGGACCTTGCGGAACTGGTACTTTTGTTTATTCTGACTAATGTTTCGGGTTTCTCTCTTTTCACCATCCATCTGTAACTTGGCAGTTCATGTGGGGCTTCCTGCTTTTTTAACAACAGTGTCACTTTTGTTTCATAGGTTCAGGAATCTGATAGTGGAGCATATGGCAGACAAATTTGTCACTAGCATATATATCATGCTGCCTGAAGTATTGGTATCTAAGTTTGTTCTCCAGTGGCGATGAAGGTTTTATTATAAGGTTTGCCTGCTGGAAACTGCAGCTGCTGCTCGGACAGATCCAACAACTCTTCTTTCGGATGATCCGTATCAAAACAGACAATGCACAAGCTGAATATGTTCATTCCCAAACAAGTTGCTGCCAAGCTATCAAGCTTCAGACAGACAATTGTGGGTCGATGTTGTGACTCTTGTCTACCATCCATGCTTCCATCTCTTAGAATATTCTTGGCAGCAAAAAAAAAGGCAGTCATGGAATGTCAGAAAAAGGGAATGCCAGGACAAGTTGCCAAAAAAGTTTTTACGATGCTTTCTAACATCTGAAACTTACTTGTTCTGCTTTTCCCCCTATTTGACTGAAATTGTATCAAATGTACTTTTAAGAGGTTAAAACTACTAGTTTGGGGTCTTAAATGTGAAAGCCGGTCTGAGCAGAGCAGCTAGTCGTAAATGGGCGATATGTCATGACTTGCCCAATCCTGCTCATTTGTCGGGGCAGCGAAAGCATATGAGTATTTGGAAAGATCCCAACTTTGGAGAAGCTGGACCTAAAAGCAGAAGTGGGAAAGCCTGACATAAGTTGATCCTAGAGCCTGTTTTGTGATCGATTGCGCTTAGCACCTGAAATTTGTATCAGATGATGAGGCGCTTGGGGATCTGAGAAGGGCAAACTTGATTACTTCGTTACGACTGGGTGTCACTTGTAATCTTATATTCTTCTCTGCCTTCATTAATAGCTGGGTCTTTCGATGTTGTTACTGTATGCAGTGATTGGTGTAGTTCTCTTGGTGACCCTCTCCAGACCATTTGCGATAACAGTCTCATTTATGCCATTCGATGTTGTAGATGTGGAACTGATGATGTTCCCTCCGTTGGAGATGGCCATAGCTGTCCTCAACTTCGGCAAGTCTCGCCCGCTTGAACAGAATTCCAGAAGACTTCTCTGTAACTCGAGTACTGTCCTTAGTCAACATCGTTGTGCGAAAAAAAAAAAAAAAAAACTGGAGTCCATAGAAGTTTAGAAGTGCTTTTGGATCCTATTCTTCGTCAAAAGCTACATAAAAAGACGAAATTCCAACCCTTTTTTCCCATAAACTTTATAAAAATTTCTCATTATGTCATCTTTGAAATCTTCTCATTAAGAAACCTCAAAGATCTCATCGCCTATATACACGAAACGATGCCGACTGAACAGTATTTGAATATTGAAGAATCCCAACTTTTGGCCTCTTTATTCGTATTTTTCCTCATTCATCTTTTTGTGTGCTTTTTTATGAATACCTAGAGGGGGTGAAAAGAAATTTTTGTGAAAACGTTTATAAAAACTTTTTCTTTTGAAATGGAATCTACAAAGTAATGGACTAGAGCAAGTTTAGCAATTAAATTTACGAATAAATAAAAGAGTTCAGGGAAGAGAATGAGAACACAAAATTTATATTGGTTCGGCTTAGATCAAGCTTACGTCCACTCTCCCGCGTTGACAGCCTACTGACTAGGATCCACTATGAATCAAAAGAGATTTTACAATCTCACGATCTTGGCTTCACAGTACAAAGATTCTACTACATTCTTGCGAAATCTTACAAGTATTTACTTTCTCTTTTGAGTACAAATTGAGCTCGATAATTGAAATAGCAAAGAATTAGAAAGTTTTAGACTTTTAAATTTTTCTTGCATGCTCTCTTTCGAACAACTACCAAGTTCGCCTTAAATACTTCTTCATGCCAAAACGACCGTTGGTACTTTTCAAATGAATTCTTCCAATCTACTTGTTGGACATAATCAATTAAGGAGATCTCGAGTTGTTTGAAGATTGAGATGAAAGCCCGTCAATCATGTTCGTTCATACAATCAGGATCTTGATTTTCATAAGTAAAACTTTTCAAGTATACTCGCCATTCAAAAGATTTGATTATCCGAATTGATTCCAATAAGGACAATCAATCAAGTAGATGCTATATCCAGCCACAAAGTCTTCCAAAAATCATACGAATCGAATCCTTGAAGATAATCCCGCATTTGGATAAGTCTTCATTCTTCGATCTGGAAACTGTCAGTGATGACAAACTTTGAGATTAAAGTCTTGCAGTTTTCAGACTTTGATAGTAGAGTCTGGAGTTCTTTAGACTGAACTTTTGGAAATGTTTTGTTAGCTTCAAAATAATAAATGAGTTTTCTCTAATAAGTTTGACTTGAAATTTAGTCTTTTATTGATGTGTTGGAAAGTTTATGAGTTGAATGTTATGGAAATAACCTTGAATCGGGGAAAATCACGAAGTTTGCTAACGTCATCGCCATTGGACGATTTAGATCAAAAGACATGTTATTTCATGATTTCGTTGTTAGATTGGGGCAAATTGGGTGTCGCCGGAAAAGTTTGATGAATTCTACCCATTTGCACCACCTGCTTGGTTTTTTTTTTCTATTTTTTTTTTTAATGAGGTTTGGGCACAGGCCGAAATTGGTCAAACTCGAAAAATTATAGATAAGAAAATGAGGTGTCTCCAGGAGACTTTTGCTCCCAATGGCATGCCTTAGTACTTTTGTTTGTAGTCTTCTTATTGTTTCTACTACCAATTAATGGAGTTTGTTCAAATGGATGTCAAAAGCACAATGTATAAATAGTGATCTCACGGAAAAAGCCTATATGGAGCTGCTCTTGGGTTATCCTCACATTCACCAACAACGCGAATCCATTAAATTGAGCATAAGACAGGCTCAAATGAGCTCCTCGTGCGTGGTTCATCAAGTTTAGTTCCTAGTTCATCAAGTTAAGCTCCATTTTGAGCTTCTTGGCCTTGCAACCTGTCCATATAATAATGCTTGGGGAAAGTACATTAAAAGTGTCAAAACTTGACATGAGTGAACACTTTTGTGCCAAAAGTTCCAAAATGTACACTTAAGTGCCATATCTGGCGAGCTTTCAACGTGGCATTCTTTTAATAATAAAACCGATGTACGTAACTTGCCGAAATGTCCATTCAGCAATTATTGTCTAAAACAACACCGTCTTTGATGTTCACTTGGGTAAAAAAGATCACTTAAAGTTTTGCAAGTGTTAAAAGCGACATTGTTTAGCATATTTTTGGCGTCAGCATGGATGATTTAAAAAAAATAAAATTGCCATGTTAGTAAAAAAATCTCGTTGGAAAAAGCCACATCAATAATTTGGCTGGAATTTCATGCCGTTGGCACTAAAGTGTCCATTTCTTATCCAATTTTGGCACTTAAGTGTACTTTTTATAACTTTTGGCAGTAAAGTGTCCCATTGTGCGAAGTTTTGGCACTTCCAATGTCTGCACACCAATAATGCTCTGTGTCTAGCAAACACCTTGTAAATATATTTCATTGCTTCTCCTCTTTATGGAGGAATTGTCAGTATCTCCAATTATCATATTTGTATTAGTGAGCAAATAGTTTGAAATGAAGGATCCCGAGGAGACTTGGTTATTTGTTGGGTTTGATGATTACTTGTGATTCGGGAAAAGTGCCAAAAAAATCCTAAACGTTTTGTTTTTTTGCTGATTTAGTCCTAAACCTTTTTTTTTGTGCCGATTTAATTCTAAACCTTTTTATGTTGTGTCAATTCAATCCTTTCCGGCCAATTTTGGCCGGATTTTGCTGACTAGACACTAGCTGGTTGACGTGGACAACTTTTAATAATATTTTAATATTTTTATTTTCTTTTTCTTTTTCTTTTTCTTTTTTTTCTTCTCCTCTTCTTCCTCCAGCGGAGGCAACGGCCAGCGAGGTCGAGGTCGACCTCGCCGGCCACCTCGCTCATGGTTGCGAGGGCGGCCTTGCGTTAGGCAGCAAGGCTCAAGCCTCGCCCATGGCCGGCGAGGCCGCCCTCGAGGCCTAGGCGACGAGGCTTGTCCTCACTAAATCCTGGCGAGGGTTGAGCCTCACCCATGGCCGGCGAGGGCGAGCCTCGCTAGCTCGGCGCGAGGAGGCAGCCTCAAGCCGGCCTCACGGCGATCCGGGCGAGGCTCGCCCCGCCGGCCATGGGTGAGGCTCGACCCTCGCCGATTCGGCGAGGGCAAGCCTCACCGCCTAGCGCAAGGCCGCGCTCGTGGCCACTGGCAAGGTTGACCTCGACCTCGTCGGGATCGGATGGAGGAAGAAGATGAGAAGAAAATAAAGAAAATAAAAAAGAAAAAAAATTCAAAAATATTAAAATATTATTAAAAGTTGTACACGTCAGCGCCGATTATGCCACATCAGCCAGCCGACGTCCAGTCAGCATAATCCGGCCAAAATTGGCTGGAAAGGACTGAATTGGCACAACGTAAAAATGTTTAGGGCTAAATTGGCACAAAAAAAAGGTTTAAGACTAAATCGGCACAAAGACAAAAGGTTTATAACTTTTTTAGCACTTTTCCCCTTGTAATTCATCTACTTATTATCTTTTATAGGCTGGGTATTTGATGGGAAAATCTCTCTCGAGTGATATTTAATGATAGCAATCTTTATGTTACCCTATTGAGACAAATGTCAAATTCAATACCGTGGATGGGACTTTATTGTTATTGAGTTGTTAGTCTTCCATATCTCATTGTTACTCATCTTAATATTGCACTTTTACACTTTGTCAGCCAGTTCATGAACACACCACATGAGATGCATATTGTGTAGTTCTCCATGTTCTTGTTTGTTACAACATGATACCTCATTTCATGGTTTTCGTTTCTTAAATTAATATACTCTACAAGTATAGGTGTACTTTGATAGATACTGGGATGATGATCCTTAGGATTGTCGCTCAAACATAGATGAAATTACTAAAAAATTCCCACACCTATCATAATCGTGTCAATTTAGTCTTAAACTTTTTTTTTGTCAATTTTGTACTAATTTAGTCTAACTGACCAATTTTAGCCAACTGGTGGCAACGGCTGAAGCTGACATGGACAAGTTTTTGATAATTTTTTTCGAATTTTTTTTTTCTTCCTCTTTTTTTTTTTTTTTTTTAACTCCTTTCGTCTTCCTCTGGTTGGCAAGGTCAATCTCACCCAGCCATGGCAAGGTGGGCCTCGTTATTATTGGGTGAGGCTTGACCTCGCTAGATCTGGCGAGGCCTTGACCTTGCCATTGGCCAACAAGGGCGAGCCTCGCCATTGGTTGGTGAGGCTGACCTCGCTAGCCCTCGCTTTTAGCCAATGATGACTAGCCAGAGGAAGAAAGAAGAAGAGAGAGAAAAAAAAAAAGAGAAAGGAAAAAAAAAAAAAAAAAAATGAAAAAGAAACAATAGATAAAAATTTGAAAAAATATTATTAAAAAATTATCCTTGTCAACATCAATCGGATGGCTAGTGTTCACACTAATGCTCGTGAGCCAAAATTGGCGGATGAATCGAATTGACACAAATACAAAAGATTTATGACTTAATTGACAAAAAAAGTTTATGATTTAATTGGCACAATCGAAATAGGTTTAGAATTTTTTAGTAATTTCCCTCTCAAATATGGATTATTGCTTCTTCAAAACAATTCTCCTCATCTAATGGGTAGCACTAAGCAAACCATTGTACCTCAATCATATGTTAAAGTTAGGTAACATGCTCATTCTAATTTGACTTCCCAGTTATTATGGTCATGGCATTACTATAAGACACGCGAGGAAGTTCCTCAATTCGATGCAATTGTTACCTCTTCACCACAAATGGAGAATAAGCCAAATAACACCTAATGATGCTTTCCATAAATGCACTAATCACATTCAAATCAACTTATGCGACATCATGTTCTTCATAAAATTGTTTGCCTTGATTTTGGTCCATATTGATTTGTTAAGAAAACTTCTACCAGATTTTGAAATTGACAAAACTTTCTGATTCTAATGTCTATTTTTATAACGGATTGGTTATAAGTATGTTTTTAAGTTTCTATTGAAGATTTATGTCAAAGTCTATTCTATCCTAGAAGCATATCCCATACTGAAGAGTCCATATTGAGATCATGTCAAAGTCAGAGAGTTCATAACCAAATTTAACAAAGTTTGCAACTCAAATCCAAAAAGGACGTATTTGAAAACTATCCTTCAATGACTAATTTTCGGACAAAAGATTTTAATGTGTGTGTGTGTGTGTGTGTGTGTGTGTAGAGAGAGAGAGAGAGAGAGAGAGAGAGAGAGAGAGAGAGAGAGAGAGAGAGAGAGAGAGAGAGAGAGATAATCACAAATTGATAAGTTACATATGAGGAAACATCACTTATGAAAACCAAGATTTGATTGTATGGGTGACTAGGATCAAGTGGAAATTCTATTCCTGTCTTCAACAACTACAAGACCCCTTTGAAAATTTCTGTCCAACGGGTAGATTGAAAAAAATAGATGTGGAGAATGTCAACGGCTAGTGTTGTATGGAGGTGTATTTAAATGAAGTAATTTGGTCAAGGAGGAGAGGAATGTGAGTCTAAAATTCCAAAGTTTGAAACTATTCTCAATTTCTTGTCTTCATCTATGAGCGTCACAAATTGTGATTAAGAGAGAAAACACAAAAAACGAGTGTTTTAGTGAGCTAGATAGATCTACCATTGATAGTTTGCATTCATAATTTGTAATCTTCTATTAATCCTATAGTAAAATCAAACCGATAGGCTCTTAGCGTGGGAGAGTGACATAGACTTAATTTAAGCCGAACCACTATAAAACTCGTGTGCAATTTTCTCTTCTCTTTAACTATTTTATTTAGAGTTTGTTGCATTTATGGGTTATTGTAGAAGTCTAGTGTCTCGCGAAATTGGTTCAGATCCTCATTTAGACTTTGCTAGTAGCTTATTTTATTCCACGATTATTTATCAAGATTTCTTTTAAATACCTATTCACTCCCTAACGTTCTAGCTACATCAATTAGTATCGGAGCCTTGTACTCGTCTTTTTGAAGTGTTTTTACTTCAAATCTAAAGATCTTCTATGGTTAGTATCTTGGCATCATGACTTGTGGAAGGGCAGAGCAATACCAGGCCATCTTATTTCAATGGAAAGGAATACAATGTGTGGAAAAAGAAAAAAAAAATGAATGCATTCTTAAGATCCAAAGATCCCTTGGAATGGGATGTTGTGGAAAGAGGAATCAATCCAAACGTTGCTTCTACTTCAGACAAGAAGAAAGAAGTTATAAACAAAGATGTTGAAGAAATCGATCAAGCAAAAATAACTAAAAGACAGGCTCCCAATGAAGTAAATCTTTGGCATAAAGTCAGAAAGCTCTCAATGTCTAATCTCAATGCAAGATGAGGTAAATCTTTGGCATCACAAGTTAGGACACATTGGCATGCAGTAAATTGCTAAGCCAAGAAGCTGGTCTATGGTCTTCCTAAAATAGTTTATCAGAAGACTGAGCTATGCATTCCATGTACTTTAGGAAAACATGTTTGGAGTTTATTAAAATTCATAAATCATGTTTCCACTAACTATGCTTTGCAGCTTCTTCACATATATCTTTTTGGACCAACTAGAACCCGAAACATTTGAGGTAAAAAATATTGTTTAGTGATTGTGGATGATTACACAAAGTTTGCATGGATTTTCTTTTTGACAACTAAAGTAGAAACCTTTTCTTATTTTTAAAGTTTGCCAAAAAGGTTTAAAATGAGAAAAGTTATACAATTTCCAACATCAAAATAGACCATTGTGGAGAATTTGAAAATCAACATTTTGTGAGTTTTTGTGCTTAAAATAGTTTTCAACATATTTTCTCCATTTCCTACGCTCTAAATCAAAATAAAATTGTAGAAAGGAAAAATAAGTTTTTATAGAAAATGGCCAAAACTCTGTTAAAGTAAAAGCAGAGTCTCATCGCTTTTGTGCAGAAGTAGTGTCCATTGCTTGCAACGTAATTAATAGTCTTTCTGAGGCCCATTCTAGAAAAAAAAAAAAAACCCTATGAGATTTACAAAGGCAAAAAATCAAATATTTCTTATTTTCATGTTTTTGATTACTAATGTTTTATCTTGAAAAATACAAATGATCGTTTGGGTAAGTTTGAAGAAAAGTCATACGAGGGGATATTTATTGGGTACTCTACAACAAGCAATGCATAAAGAGTTTTCAATAAGAACACCTAGGTTGTTGAAAAATTAATGAACATTAAATTTCAAGAAACCTATCGAAATCATCAAGATTAGACTCAGCTTGAAGAATCTAAATTAGTTTCAGACTTAACAAAGTCTCGAGTCTCCTAAACAAAACCTGTCACTTGTTGAACAAGATCAAATTAAAGAGAAGCAAGAAGAATTGACGGAGACTGGACTTGGAAGACACTTGAAGAAAAGGACAAATTCAACAAGAATTGCAAGTGCAAATCAAGTCATCCTAAAGATCTCATTATTGGCAAGACAGAAGAAGAAATCCACACCAGATCTAAAGAGAAGGAAGATTGAAATGCTCTAGCACCTATTTCCAAAGTGGAATCGAAGGGAATAGAAGAAGTTTTGTTCGATGAAATCCTCATCGTTGGTTCTTCCAATGAATTTCTATGCAAGAAATTTTCTAGATCTATGTAGAAAGAATTCGAAATGAGTGTGATAGGAGAATTTAGATTCTTTCTGGGTCTATAAGTCTAACAATCCAAAGAAGGTTAAACAATCCAAAGAAGGAACCTTCATCTATCAAGAAAAATATACTAAAGATATTATCAAGAAGTTTGGAATGGAAAACTACAAGAAGACTGAGACTTCTATCTCAAGTTCCTCTAAACTTGATAAGGATGAAGGAGGCAAGAAAGTGAACCAAAAGACTTACGGAAGCATGATTGGATCACTTCTCTATCTTATTGCTTCACATCCTGATATTCTATTTAATGTGTGCATGTGTGCTAGGTTTCAAGTTGATCAAGAGAGTCACATCTTAGTATTGTTAAACGTGTTATCAAATACATTGTCACTAATCCTAAATTAGGTCCGTGGTATCTAAAAGGAGGAGACTTTACACTATATGAATATTCAGACGTCGATTTATTTGGTTGTAAAGTTGACAAAAAAAGCACTTCTGAGACATGCCAACTTCTGGGACAGATGTTAATGTCCTAGTTCTCAAAGAAACAGAATACTGTGGCTCTCTTAACCGCGAAAGCAAAATATATTACTCTTGGTAACTGGTGTTCTCAAATTCTATGGATTAGACAGAAACTGAGCGACTTTGGAAAAGAAGAATTATGTACTAAAATCAGATGCGACAACACAAGCACTAAGAATCCCATTCTCTACTCAAGAGCAAAGCATATTGAATATTGACATCATTTCATAAGAGATCATGTGCAAAAAAGGTAAAGTTAATATTTAGTATGTTGATTCAAAGAATCAACTAGTGGATATTTTTATCAAGCCCCCTAAGGAAAAATATGTTTGAATTTATTTGTGAAAAATTGCATATTACTTATTTATTTGGTTAAAGTCCATGCAAACCAAATTTAAGAGTATAATTCTTTGGAAGAAATATTATTCTGGAAGCATATTCAAACTCAAGTACTTGTAATTTAAATTTTGGCACGTAAGTTTCATTCCTTATCAAATAGGATATTCAATTATTCTGGTATGAATATTTCATATTTATTTGAATTTTTATTTGCCTTTTATGGTTTTTCGAAATTTTTGTCTATTTTCCATCATTTCCTATTTTTCAATTATTAATAAAAAATTTCCAAAAAGAATTTCAATTATTTCCAAATTGCAATTGCTTTATCTCACGCCAATTCATTTGCTTCTCTTCATTTTATTTGAAAAGCCATAATCTTCTCTCTTTATTCTCACAACTGCACTTCTCTGCAAACCCTAATCTCCAAAGTAGTTTCTCTCCAGCTTTCAATCACTTTTTCTTTTAATTGCTTTCCAAAACTCTCTCACCACCTTGTTGTCAAAGTCCTCTAAGTCTGTCTCGATCTTTTCATAGTGAAGGTCCTCTAGCATAGTGAGCAAAGGGCCTCGATCTACAAAGGATAAGTAGACACAAGTCGATCTCATCAGCGATGAATCTCCAAGGAGTTCAACTCAACCTTCAGTAGAACAAGAAGTGACTCAAGCAACAAAAACACCTCTTCTAATAAGAACACCTGATGTTCTCCTTAAGCATATAAACTTTTGAAGAAAGGAAGGGCTAATCTAGAGTTTATTACCAAATTCTTAAAAAAAAAAAAAGGGTATGAGAATGAGACGTTATTACTGTAAGCGATGGAAAAATTGGGTTTGGCGGAACCTCGAAGGACAATGGAGGAATTCGTGGTTCAGACCTTGATCTGAGGATTGGGTCTAAGAATTAGGTAGAAGGTAAGAAAGAAGATGATGATGAGAGGTTGTTTAAGAATTTTTAGCCTAAGATTGGAATTGTTGCTAGTGTAAAGGATTCGAAAGGGAAATATTTCGATCTAAGGAACACAATGAGAAGTTTGAATTTATGGAAACAATTAAAATTTCTCTCAATGAGAAGTTTGCAAAACTTCATATGGAGACTTTTTGTTTGGAATCGTCTGATGCATACCCAGAATTAACTATCTATTTCTATTTGAATTTGTCTATCGTCCACACATATTCAATTCATTGTGTTTGACAGAGCCTTCAATGTGGATGTAAATTTGCTAGCTGACATTTTGGGTGTAGAAAGATGTGAATTTATGCCTATCAATGTTTCACACGAAGAAGTGACCAAGTTTTTGGTCAAGGATAAGATCCTAATAGGAAGTATTACTCACCCAAGGCTGTCATCTTTCAATATTCTACTTCATAAGATAATTATAAACTATATCAAACCCAAGGTTGCATAAAAAACAAATGTCTCCAAATTTGAAGCCTAGTTGATGTAGGCCATTGGGAATGGAGTCGCTTTCTCCCTACCATACATTATTCCTTTACACATGTACAGAATAGTGATGAAAGAAAGAGGCCAACTTCCTTATAATGCCTTGGTGACCGGATTGTTCCAGCATTTCCAAATCCAACCTCGTTCAAGCTTTTGCTCTAGAACTCTTCCTTTTATACAGATTGGGTTCAAAATGATCTCTAAAATAAGATTGAAGGATATCTCTCGTGGTTGGGAGCATATGAAGAAAGAGTTTTGTCATGACCTAAATTTCGGATAAACCATCTAGAATTTGGCTAATGGATTAGTAAGTCTAAACTTAGCTCGGGCTCTTCCAAGCCTATACCAATTCACAACTTAAGTTCAAGTTCTTAACATGCAATTGATTTTAAATTAGGAGTCGCCACTAATTTATTTTTGGTGGGTCGATTAGAAACCCAAGTAAAATAACATAAGATTTACTTTACTAGAAATTGTGAGTTTGAGGACTTGATTACGTTAGATTTCTCTAACGCATTTTCGGTACTTTTTCCTTTTATTTTGAAAAAAATGTTTGGCAAGCTGCTTGAATTGATTCTAACTTATTTCCCAAACATGTAGGGTGACCATGTGGGTGCGCAATCCACCAATTTAACACACAAATAAAGCAATGAGTAAATTACAGGACTTGCCTCATGGCATCGAAAGTATTTGCAATGTTAGATCAGAATTCACATCGACGATTCTAGATATAATTTCTAATTAACACACAATTATTTTTTTGTTTTCACTTACTTGATGAGAATCATGCTTTATGCAATGCAATGTTACTAATATAACATGAAATGATATGACATGATAATATGACCTAAATTATATGACGTAAATAAAATATAAGCATGCAATCTATCCTAAAGAATGAAATTGATTTATTCTAAGATAATTTTTTTTTTTGGTATTTTCCATGAAATTCGAAATTAGAAAAATGCAAAAATTATCTTTGCTCGGGTTAAGAGATCATCCAATTTGTATTAAAAATCAGATTAAGCCAAATCCTAATTTAAACTAGAACATTATCTTAACCAAGTAATCCTAAACTGCAACTTATATAGGAGAAATTATCTAAACCTATAATTAATTAAAAAATAAACATGCAATCTTATTCTAACATGCAATAACGTGCAAAGAATGCCATGAGTTTAGTTTTTTTCTTTTTCTTTTCTAAGAAATTCGAAATTAAAATTGACACATAATTAAACGTGCAATTCAAATTTTAAAAAAACTAACATCCTAAATGAATGCATGTTTTTGGATTTTCATTTTTTCAAAAATTCGAAATAAATAAATTCCCTATGCAAAATAACCCTAAAACAATAAACCTAATCTAACTCAAAATTTTTGGATTTTCTTTTTATGAAAACAAAATCGCTTAAATGACACGTCAGCAAATCAGGCAAGATAAAATCAATCATATCTCACGCATGGGATTGAATTTATCAATTTTAAATAAAACCGCGAATCGAATCTTGTGAGATTGGATTGACGATTTTCAGGCGATTGCGAGTCAAATTTCGAGCGCGAAAATCGAACTGTCAATACTACTTCATGTTGAGAATTTTGATTATACATGGGTGACTATTTCAAACAAAGGATCAAAGTATTAAGATAGAGAATAATATAAAGTAAATAAAAAAACTACCTAATTTGATTTTTTCTTCTTTTTTTTCTCTTCCAAACAAGGCTTGGCGACTCGAGGACAGATGGCCGTGATGATGCGCAGACTGCCAGCGTTCGGAGCTCCGGCGAAGGGCAGCAGCCGGCAGACCAGCAGCGGGCAAGCAAAGACCGGATTCGCAGGGGCTGTAGTGGGGCGAAGGGCTGCTCGCGTACAGAACAGGGCGCCGCTCGGGCGTGCGGTGGCTCGACAGCAGGGGAGCTCGGCGACCGGTCCTGGCGCCGCGGGTCGGCAGCAGTGGTGGGCGTCGGCGCTGGGTCGTGGCTGCGGAAGCGGCAGAGACCGGCGGGTCAGCAGACGTTGGGCAGATGCGGGAGCAGAGGCGGCTTCGCGGGCTTCACGGACGGCAACCAGCGGGGCGGACCTTCGGACGGTTGCAGGGCGGCGGTCGCGGGCGCGGCGGTCAGCGCAGGTGGTCGCGGACGGAGGCTGGCGGTGGGGAGACCACCCGCACGAAGAAGACGACTCTTTGGCTTTTTTTTTTCTTTTTTTCTCTCTCTCCCCTGTCTTCTCACGTCTCCTCTCTGTCCCTTTCTCTGCTCCTTCTGCCCTTCTGCCGACTTTTCTGCTTTTCCCCCCAAAAAGCCTTTTCTTTTGTGTCTCTCTCTCAAAGGAACCCCAAAAACCGTCAAAAATCGAAAATCGAAGAAAGAACTTTTTCCCTCTTTTGTCTTCAGTTTTTTTACCTCGAAAAACCGAGAGAAAAAGCCCCAAAACAAAATAAAAACCCTCCTTCGACGTAATTAAGAAAAAGCCTCCCTCGTGTCCGTACACGAACGACCCTTTTATAGGTCAAGAATTTGATCTTGGCAGAATATTTTTCTTCCAATTTTGTTTGTGCATAATCCCCCTGAATATATCGTTAAATTATGTGCACCTCGTGCAATATTCTCTTTTGTAAGTTTTTTTTCAAATATTTCATCCAAAAATTTCCTTTTTGTCCAAAAATATATTCCTCAGTATATATTACTTGAATATGTGAAAAATCTCACGTCGTATCAATGCTCACCATTAGTCCAATGCAAAAATGGAATAAAATAAAATAGATGCTCCTAAAACTATGTATTGCAATTTTTATTTTTTGGGTAAAAGTTAACTCATTTTTTATGCAAAAATTTAGGTGTCAACAAGTCTACTAATTCCACCAAGACTCGTACTATAGTTGAGAAAAAGAGAAAGGGTAAGAGTGTAGTCTCAAGGACTCTAAAAGGAAAGAGACTTATCCTCTTATTGAGACATGAGGACAATGATGAAGATGAAGAGGAGACTCTCTCTAACATAGTAGCAAATATTGCTATAAGAAACCCAATTACAAGCATGGTTGAATCTAAGGAAGAGGTTGAAGAGAGTGAGAAAGAACAAGATAAAGAGAGTGAAGGAGCAGGTGAAAAAGAAGGAGAAGTGGAAGACAAAGACAAAGAAGACAGAGAATGACCAAGAGGAAGAAGAGACTGAGAAAGAAAGAGATGATGATGCTGATGATGTTATAAGAGATGATGGAGAAAAAGAAGAGGGGAATGATCAACACAAGGGTACTAAGAATGCATCGAAAGATGTTGAAGGTGCTAAAGGTGGAGACTTTAACATTCAAGTTGAAGGCACA